>NC_142034.1:89076077-89245077 GCF_982192425.1 Myodes glareolus
CCAAAGGAATCATGTCCATTCTTATGACTGGAACAGGTTATGTGGAAGTGGTGACCTGTATTAAGTCTAAAAGACCACATTACTTGGGATTGTCAAATCTTCCAAACCAATATAGTCTTGGTCACCGTGACCAGAAAGGACAAACTTGGTATGGGTACTGCATCTGGTAACCTAGATAGAATGCCCCTCTCTGAAATGGAGAAAAAACAATCTCAGTTTTTGGAACAAGATGCCCAAAAAAACAACCATCTCAGGCCTGATGCCCAACTCACTCTTCACAAACAGGAAATTGTGGTTGCCAGGAGTAAACTTTGAAGGGTTTGCAGCCACGAAATTGTTCTCATTATACGAAGCCTAATGAGTTTAATGAATGAGACCATACGGATTAAATTTCTCCTACAAATTTACAGATGGGCTCAAAGAACAAGAGGGAAAACATATGAGAATCACCATCTCTGGGGAGCTGATCAAGCCTCATGGGAGGAGAAAGGCCGAAGAGTGGGAGCTTAATCCTATCTAAAAATGAGTCCCCAGAGCAGCTTCGCTGCCCCTCCCTGCTCTCAGCTGGTCCCCAACACAACTTCACGTTTCTTCATAGGCAGCCAGGAGCTTCGCGTCTTCCATCTGGCACCCAGAGAAATGACTCAGAGCAATAAATACCAAGAAGAAAGAAGCCCTGCACAAATAAAAGGGAGGGCAGGGCGCCCGACGGGTTCTATGGACCCTGCTCTCATTCCAATACAACAAAGTTTAGAAATCAAGGCCAGCTATTTAAGAGGAGTGTGCCCCCATTTCCGTGCTGCGCCTCATTTGCCTGGTGTCTTCACCGCATCTGATCATACAAGGAAAACCAACTCACTGGTTCCTGACACCCACCAGGCAGAGACACGCTGTCATTTACAAAAATGTCTCCGAGTTCCTAAAACTCCGCAAACTGGCTCAGGCAAGACTGGGAGGAAGGGCTCCATCTTGATTGTCCCCCGGTACTCAGGCCTCCAAGATCTATTAGTTTGACTGGCAGCCTCTGCAGCTCTTTTCAATTAGCAGAGTACTTAAGAAGGGTTCTCTGACAGCTGATGTAGACCTGAGCTAGTTCCAAGACTACTCCCCATAAGCCCAGTCTCTAGGATAGATAGTCACAGTAGCATGTAAATGCCATTTAGGGGGATTAGCATCACAGCAGAGGTGCTAAGCGTTGATACATTCTACCTGAGTGAACAGGGATGGTATTCTGTAGCAGACAGAATTCACGCTGGATGCTAAAGATTATTTGGTGTCTACTAAATACACCAGGGAAGTGAAGCTACAGATAGATACAGAATGTGCAAAGGAGGGCTTAGCAGGATAGCTAAGTGGGTAGTGTTGCTTGCTGGAACCCCAAAGACCTGAGTTTGATACCTGGAACCCACATGGTATAAGGAGAGCGTTGTCCTCTGTATGTGCACACATGTTCACATGGACCCACACACACTCACAAACACACAGGAGGGGTGGAGAGATGTGTGTGTGAGAGAGAGCGCCTTAGATATGTGTGCTGCACTCTGACTGACTATGGATGTTAGGTACATAATAAGGGACCCGGGGAGTGGCGTGGGTGAGTATTGTATCTCCCAAGGAAGAGGAAATAAAATATAGTGGTATGTGAGACAAAGGGGAAACTATGAGTATTGAATGGGAGAAGACAATGGAAGAGTAGGGTAAAGGAGGAAATATATGAGAGGGGGCAACTAGCACTAAAAGCCCTTTGAACAACAATATAGAAACCTACTACTTCCTAAAATATATACATATGGGAAAGAACTTTAAATAGTGTCGCCATATAATGGGGAAGGCAATGCTTCAACTGGATATCTTATGATACCAAGTTTCCCCAGTGCCAGGAAAAGGTTACATCTTGTTAAATCCTTAGCTAAACAGATCCTATGGACCCTCCCAACCCCCACAGTGAGGCTCTTTCTAAGGCTATTGGTTGCTTTTCACAACCTGATGGTAGGCCCCTATTTCTGAGGATAACCTTTACTTACATCAAAGAACACAAAGAAATCAAACAGGTGCCTGACTAGAAGCTTCACACTCAGTGACTAGCATTCTTGGTGCTGGAAGTTATTCCGAACACAGCTGGAAGAGAGAGGTAATCATCAATAGCATCCAGCTACAAACCCTTTGATCTGCAACAGTGATCTGCCTGCAAAATACATTGGTGTGATAGTGGCACCCGTAATGAGAGAGCCCAATAACATTTTGATTAGATTTAAGGCTCATTTCATGAGACGGAACCTATTCCCAACGTTGCTAAAGTGGGCAACACGAGACTAGACAAGACAAGATTAGATCTGGGACTAGATAGGTCATGGGCCTAAAATGAAAAAACTCGACTAATTGTCTTAAAGGGGCATGGCAATAAAATGATTCCTGATGACATATTGCTATAACCATAGATTAGTGACTCATTTATCCCTCATCAGAGAAACTCCTTGTAGTGGATAGGAACTAATGTAGAGACCCAGAGCAGGACAAAGTACAGAGTGAGAAAGACCAGAGCACATCAACCCGTCTCTGTAAGGCATGGGAATCTAGGCAGAAGAGGAGACAGAAAGATCGTGGGAGCCGGAGGTCGTGGATGCCTCCGAGGAAACAGCACCTTTCAGGCACAGCAGGACTGATGTACATACGGATCCATAGAGACTGTGCAACGAGCAAAGAGCCTGCTCAGGTTTAAGCTAGAAGGTATCCTAGCACCGAGAGGGGAGAGTGGACACAATGTTCACCCCCAACCAAGAAACTACCTGCAATTGATAGCCTCTGACAAAGGGAAATTCAGTTTTCTCCACCGGAGTCTGACTGGGTATATCAACCAGACTTCAGGGCAGCTCCATACCCAGGACTAGTTGGGAAATGCAAAATGACCTCTGGGTTTTGTTGTTGTTTGTTTTTGTGGGCTTTCTGTTCAGTTTGGACATATTTTTATCTTCTTTGTTATTTCGTTGTTGTCGTTTGTTTGTCTGTTTTGATTTTCATTTGAGTGGGGCTGTTTTTCATTTTTGAGAGAGAGAGAGAGAGAGAGACTGAGAGAGAATGGACACGAAGTAGATAGGAAGGTGAAGAGGATCTGGGAGGATTTAGGGCAGAAAAAGCATGATTAAAATATACTATATGAAAAAACAAATAAAAATTATAAATTAATACATGTATTTTTAAAAAGGTTATGCAAAGGCCTGGGTAGTAATAATGATGTTCATTTTAATTTGAACCCCAATTCCAGTGGATGGTGCTCATGCTAATACAATGCCTTTTTTTTTTTTGGAGAATTTTTTCGAGTTAGGTTCTGTGCCAAGCTCTTCCCATGAGTTGCTTCATTTAAATCCCAGAAAAACTTTACAATAACAGTCACTCTTACGTTCCCCCATAGGTACGTTCTCATGTTCTCACATTCCCCAAAGGATACAGGGCTGGAGAAGTCCTGTTGCTGGAACCTGGAGAGTGGGGCTTTGAAGCACAGGCTTGGTCACTAGGCTGTGCTGTCCCTGGGGGTGTAAGCATTCAATTGAGAATGGAGCTAAGCCTCGCTAATGAAGACATCCAGTATGTGTGGAGCCTTTTCCACTTCTCAGATGACACTGAAAAGATCAGAAGAGCGAGGACGTGCAGATTGCTTTTCAAACCAGCATCCCTTGTAGAGAAGAGATTCTTCGGTGTCGCAAAAAACCAAAGGTATGGGATCACGCCGGGCTTGGAAAAATTGAAGAGAGATGGGGATCCCACAATGCTAGAAGGGAGACATCAAGGGGTCAAAGCAGCCATGGCTGAAATGTGCTTTTCAGTGCAGGCAGGAACCTTGGGTTCATTAGTCTCTGGAAATAGAAATCAACTCTAAACGCGATTTAAGTAAACTCCTGGGGAAAATCAGTGTGTTTGTGTACGGAGTCGAAGGCAAGAACATCCAGTTCTTTCTTGGCACCAGGTAGCCTCAGTCCTACCAGCCAGACGCACAGCCACGATGATATGAGAGACCACAGGGAGGCGGCTTCAGAGAACTCCAAAGGCTAAAGCTGTGTCTTCAATTTAGACTATTTATAAACACTCAGTTGTTAACACTCAGTAACCGGCGCAACAGTAATAACAGGAGCAGATGCTTGCTGGGAGCCGACGACACCCCAATCCCCAGCCCTCAACCTCACCCATCCTCCCGGTAATCCTATGGGGTTGTCATACAAGGCCACACTGTCAATGCTAATGGAGGGAGTTCTATCCCCTAAGTCCAAGGACCGTGTTGTGGGGAGATTGCTTGTTTGTTCTCGGCTGCTCAGCCCTGAAATAATCACACATAATAATTAAATCACCGCTTGACCCATTAGCTCTAGCTTCTTATCAGCTAACTCTTACATATTAATTTAACCCATTTCTATTAATCTGTGTATCGCCACATGGCTGTAGCTTACAGGTAAAGTTCCCAGGGTCTGTCTCTGGCGGGGCTACATGGCTTCTCCCAACTCTGCCTCCTTTCTCTCTGCATTTAGTTTAGTTTTCCCCACCTACCTAAGTTCTGTCCTATAAATAGGCCAAGGCAGTTTCTTTATTCACCAGTGGTATCCACAGCATACCGAGGGGAATTTCACATCAGGCCTGATCTCTTCACCTTGGTTGGAAGGAAAATATGGTTCTGGAGAAAGAGACTGATTTAGCCCATATTGATTCCACAAAGCTGATCTGAGACCCAACAATAATCTTCCACAGATGCTCACCACATCTGTCATTTTGTGGGTATCTGGGCAGAGCATTTTTTTTTTTAGCATGGAGCCCATAGAGGGATTTGAATGGAATTCCTCACAGAATTTCCACCCCCCTCTCCAAAGCATGCTGAGACAATGGGAGATGCGCTTCATGCCCAGAATCCTATAAGAGTATGGAAATGATCAAGCCAGATGAACCTCCATTCTGCTCCTCATCAGTGAGATGCTAACACGGTTCTCATTAGGCAGGAAGCAGCTGGAGCTGCCCATGGCCTTGTTCTTTGTGAGCAAGGCTGACAAAAATGGAATCTCCATTTCTAGATGGTTAACATAGGGGACTGCATCCCCAGCAGGAGTGGGGCGGAGAATGATACTCTCTGGTCCAGCTGATGGGCCATTTCTGGGAAGAATAGTGAGGACAAGACTAGGGCTTCTCCAGGAACATTCAGACTCCTTGGACCTGGCAACAGGATGAGTCCAAGACTAATCTCCATGCTGATTGGCTCACAGTGCCCCTAAGCATTGGGAACAGATTATGGACCCTGAGATCCTTTGAACAGAAGCCCTATTGTCTGTGTCTAGATTGGGAATGTGTCTTCTGCATATCCAGAGATGCTTATGTTCAGTTTTCTATGACTGTGTGGGTCAGTCACTTAGGCCATTCATCAAACTCCCTGGGTCCAAATCCAGCTCTTTTATTTATTGGTGTTTACCTTGGACAAGTTGTTTAATTGCTCTGTGCCTCATATTTCTCTTGTGTAAAGAGGATGTGTCAAGGAAATATATCCCGTTCTAGAGCTCTCAGGAGACTTAAATCATAAAATACACAGAAGGTATATATTGTTGGTATATGTTGGTACATGGCATAATCAATGCTCAACGTATATGAGCTGCTGCTATTTTGTATCTATTTCTGTTGCTTTAAGTATTTCCCTTCTTTAAGCTGTGGCCGTCTTCAGAACAGAGTCGCTGCATACTACTTCTGTATTACCACCTACACAAGCATTTAGCAGATGACAGGCCATGAATAAAGTTGGTTGAAATAGAAAGGCCTCATGTGTGTCTGTTCATTTGTATACACACACGCATTTGTTCATTCTGAAAGACAATGATACTACATTTTTTCAAGATAGGACCCAAGTGTGGAAAGTCAGTTGCATGACTCCAAAACAATACCATGACAACAACTCAGGGCACCGCACATTTTTTCTCCTCTCCTTTCACATGGGGGCTTCAATAGGAAGGAAGCTTTTCATTTTAAGACATCATAAAAAATAGCATTAATTTTCAACTATAATCAACCCAGGCAAACATTTGAGTCTAGAAGATGCTTCTATATAAAAGCAATCCCTTTGGCCTGTCTGTTCATTCTTTAGTGCTATTACTTTACTCAACACAATAGAAAAGGCTTCCTTTTCCAAATTATTTGGATGACAGCTCCCTGCCTTCTCATATCCTCCTCCTCCAACACTTGCCAAGAATAAAGGATGTTGACTCATGAGCTGGGACACCAGAGTAGAATGTTCAGGGACTGGGAATCTTTAGGTTGACTGTCTGGGACCTGCCCACACTGCATGTGTTCTTGCCTTTTCACTTAGAGTGCCATGGAAGGTAAGCTTGCCTGAGTGGGACTTCACCATGGTCCAAACTGGTAGACATATTGCTCTTCCGGTGGACCAGAGAGAAGTCCATTCTTCATAAGCAATAACGTTGAAATCTGGATGTCATGGTGTTCTGTATCAGCTTCCCATTGTTCTGAACATGATGAGGGATCACATGGGACCAACTTTTCCAACACCAACATTTCTGATTAAGGACGAGCAGTTTGCCATTCTGTAATCCCAGAGCAATGGTAAGGGAAAGACAAGGGGCTCTGGAACTCCTCGATGTAAGAAAAACACACTTTCAAGATAAATCGCCTCTTAAACTAATTAGTAACGTAATGCACGCAGTCCAGGCTTCTATCATTGACTTTCCCCCAACAGGCCCTGGGGTACACTTAAAATAGTGTAATCCGAGGAGGGTTTATTTATAAAAGAAAAAGAAAACTGCAGTCACATGCTACTTAATGGCCGGATATATTCAGAGAAATACGTTGTTAAGCAATTTCCTCCTTGGTTCAACATTGTGGAGTGCACTTATATAAACCTAGATAGTATAGACTGGTCCCCCCAGTGTGACTTCTTAACGCCGGAAAGAGACACAGTAAATAAGAGATTGGATGAGGCTGCTGCCAGATAAAGCTACACACTGTTTACCCTAGACTTTGTTTTTTACATGTAGAAGAAGTATATTTGATACCAATGAAAAACCAGAAACTCAATATTTATTACTTTATCAAGTATTTTCCAATTTACAGAAATTTATGTACCGTAATTTCATACAACTGGCAGTGCTAGGTTTGCCTAGACTAGTGTCCCACAGAGAGGCGAGGAATGTCACTAGTTGGCAGTTATTTTTCAAGTCCATTGTATATTATGGGACCACAGCTTTATATTCAGTCCATTCTTGACCAAAATATTGTGGCTTATTTACAGAGTTTTTGATGGACCATAGGGAAGTGTTTCTCTGTACCCACCTTCCCATCTACCACTCCCCTTCTCTTCCACAATTTAGACATGTCTAGCCAATCTGTATTTATAGCCATCTGGTTTATAGCCTGGATTCTTTGTTTCTTTAAAACCAGGTTCTAGGTCTTCACGGCAGATACCAAATTCATTGATTCAGAATGTATATAGTAGCTAAGAGTGTCTAGGCTGCCCGAGAAACATCTGACATTCTCAAATGAGCACAAGTGAAAGAAAGCCACAGCTGGCGCCAGATCAGGTACCTGGCCACAACCTCCAAGTGGTCCAGGCAACACTCCATTCCTCCAGCTCGCAACCAGCTCTTCTCTGTAGTACTTGGTATCCATTTGTGCAGTGGCAACGGGATATAGATTTTCCTTTCCCTGAACTACGCTGAATTTGGGGGGAGGGGAGGAATGTGATTTCCAGATTAAGATGGCCCAAACCAGCATATGTTAGGACCTAACCAGAAATTATCTTTGTTCAAAATGAAGAGTAGTCCTGTAGTAAGGGTAGAGACAAGGATGGGTGTTCATACATAATTGCACCTATACTGCCCATATGGGGGGGGGAGTATTGGTAAAGAGTCACAATCTCGTTCCTGTACTTAGAGGAATTGTACTGAGTTTGTGAAGGGAGAAAGAGAAACTGTAGCCCTGGCTAGCACAGCTCAGTGATTCTGTCCTATACAAGGAAGGACTGGTCTATGCCCCCCAAACACGCATCCCTCCGTCTGAATCTAAAAGTATTGCTGGAAAAACAAAGTTAATGTCCCGAGAGGAAGTCTTAACTGTCTTCCTTCAATGGGAACCCGTTTTTCCCCCATGTGGCCTTGCTAGAAAACATGGTTGTACTTGATGAATCCACTCTTCACTCTGTTCCTGTCTCTTTACTTACAGGCCAGCCAGCATTTCCCCACATCCTGTCTGTCAATAATTAATTTACCTTTCTTGAGAGCTGTGAAATTCTTTGATAAGCTTAAGTGACTACGTCCAGAATCGATCTTGTCAGACGGTCAGGTCTAACCCTTGCTTAGCTTCCTTTCTATTGTGAAAAACTGTTCCTGCTCAAATGTGCAAATATAAACTACTTTTGGTTTTTTTTCTCAGGAAACAAAACCAAACAAATCTAGCAGCCCATGGTTTTGACTAATCATTCACTCTGCTATCCCGTCTGCGACCTGCTGGTTTGCTCAACCGCTCATATCTGCTGCCAATCAAGGCCTTTCAAGCTCATGTCTGATGTGGAAAATGTTCAGACCGTACCGTGGAAGGGGAGACTGGTGGCCTTTTGGTTTATGCGAAGAAAATATTGACTCACTACCATGGATTCGGTCACCAGTATCGTAATTCGAAAATGACACAGTGCATAGAATGTAGGAGGTGGGCCCCTGCAAAGATGGAAGTGGACAGAAATGTTAGAAACTAGAATCATTTTTCCAGATGGCTTGAAAATCAAGCCATTTTTTTCTTTCTCTTATGAGATAATTCTTGTTCTCCTGCCTATGGTGGTCTTCAGCCTATGGATCCAAATGATGCTCAAAGCTAGGACTATAGGCTTAGCCTCTAAGTGTAACCAGTAATCACATTTTAAAGATCTTTAACTTCCACGTTGTGATGGTCAATCTCGGGCTCATTGCCAGATCCCCACCTGTGTGGTGAGCTTTCAACATAAACTTGAAACAACCTAGAATAGCATGGAAGAGGGTCTCACTGAGCAACTGTCTCGATCAGATTGGCCTTAGGCGTTTGTCTTAAGTTATATGAGATGGAAAGACTCAGCCCACTCACTGTAGGTGGCACCATTCCCTAGGCGTTGGGTCCTGAACTACATGGGAGCGGAGAGAACATGGTGAGCACACGTGAGCCTGTGTTCATTCATTATTCTCTCCTCTTAACTACGGATTGGATTTAACGGCCTGTCCCGTCTCAAGTTCCTGCCTCGACGTCCGTCTCTTTACTGATTGACTGAAACCAGGAATTGTGAGCTCAGATAAACCCTTCTTCCTGTAAGCTGCTTTTAGTCAGGATGTTGTATCATAGCAACAGAAATTAAACTAGAGCACTACCTCACTCTGTCCCCGGACCAATAGCTAATGACATTAAATAAAACACAAACCGCCAAACTTTGTGGAAGCGAATAGTGGCCATTATTAAAGATCTAAATAAACTTTAGGGACTCATGTCTGGATAGTTTTGCAAACAGATCTCTAGACCTTCATGGAAGCGGGTCATATCCATTGCCTAATTTTATTACATTTCTGAAATAATTCGAGTGTTACCTCTTCAGAGGGGGTAATCAGTAAAGAATGGAATCCACCTTCAGGTAGGAACACGACATTTTTCTCTTCATCAAGATTTCATCTTGTGCCAGGTGGTGGCGATGCACATCTTTAATCCCAGCACTCTGGAGGCAGAGGCAGGAGGATCTCTGTGAGTTCAAGGCTAGCCTGGTCTACAAAGTGAGTTCCAGGGCAGCCAGGCAGCCAGGGCTATACAGGGAAACCCTGTCTCAGAAGACAAAAAAAAAACAAAAAACAAAAACAAAAACAAAACACACACACACACACACAAACCAAACAACAACAACAACAACAAAAACAAACCAAATAAAAATAAATTAAAGAAAGATTTTATTTTGTTGGGTATGCCAATCACCTGGCCAAGAGACCTTCCTTCATGAAAGTGGATCCACCTTAAGCTACGGCAGGAGGACTAGTTAACCTTTTAGTGAGATGATGTATTTTCACACTTATATAGATATAGTGAAAGGTCTTCTGAGGCCACCACCAGAACCCAGGTTCTGCTGGGTCTGTCTTTCGGAGTCCTGACTAAAAGCCTTGTAACAGTTCCTGTTTATTCTCTTCTGTCCCTTTCTTTGGGGTGATGGTGAGAACTTATGTATGCTTGCTCTTGTATCTTGTATCCGGAGCTTTCTCATGCTTTTACCATTGCGCCCTCCCGTGCCCTGTGGCAGTTTGTCTCTCCTGTGATTGACCTTCCTGCCAACCTAACTCAAATAGAACAAGGCTTTCTCTCTCCCTCTTCTCTATCGCCCTCCTCTGGCCAGTTGCTGACACTTCTAGCTTGCCTGCTTTGATGATTAATTTTCTTTCAAGTGACAATAAAACTGCACCCAAACTTTAAATGGATAAAACAAGGGACCTCTTTGGACACAACGGATGAAAACATGGGTTAGGCATAGGGTGCCTGACGGTAATCACATACTAGGAAAGCTGAGGCAGGAGGATCATCGTGTTCAAGGTCAGCCTGAGCTCATAGCTAATGAGTCTAGGCTGATAGTAAAATCTTGTTTCAAAAAGAAAAGAAGCATCTTATCACAGTGATTCCCACATGTTTAGATTTTACCAAGGAAGAAAATGGCCAAAAATTAAGGAATGATAAAGGATTTTCAACACTTTACTTTTTTTTTTACTAAGTTAAGATATTATTCTTAAAAAGTAAAAGTAAATACCATTTGTAGTCCCCAATGTTTCATAATGGGAGGAACATTTCAACACCAGGATGCAAGAAACTATAATATTGTGATGAATTAAGAAACAACAGTTGGTGGTGGCTCAATCGTCTCTAAAAAGAGAGCCACTGACCTTTTAAATGTTGAAAAACTCACCAGACTAATTTGTGGTCTTATTTTACATATAATTAATTTTTCATATCCATTTGTTGACACTAGGAATATGTATTCTTTGGAAGGATACAAGGAGGAGTCCAAATATTTAGTTTTCTGCTTACCTTTTGTGTCAGGGACCAAACCCAGGGCCTTGCCAGGCAAGCAAAGTACCACTGACTTCTATAGTCCAGCTCAGGATCTCACAGGACCTAAATAGATGTAAACAAATGATGTATCCTACTGTTCTGATTTTTGCAATAAAGGCTGCTGGGTGCTGAATGGTCTCTGCCGAAGAGATAAATTGAGGTTCTAACTCCCAACGCACGTGAATCCTAACTTTTCAGATGCTTTTCAGAGCTTTTCAGATGGACAGTGAATCAGGGCAGACCCTGGCCAGGTCGCTGACATCACTCTAAGAGAAAGGAGAGGGACGCAGAGGCAACCATCCAGGGAAGATGTAATGTAAGGGTGGAGACAGAACTGGACTTAAATGTTAATGAAGTCCAGGATGCCAAGAGCTCTCAGGCCACACCAGAGCTGGGGAGACAGAAGGAAACATTCAATCCAGCCTCTAAAGGACATGCGGCCCTGTTGGCTCTTCTATTTGGGATTTTACCCCTCTGAACTGCGAGGCAAAGATTATTCCATTTTTTTTTCTTTTTAAAAGATAGCTAACTTGTAGAAAGAACAAGGGTCTCTAATCACAAGTGAACACTGTCTAAGATTTCACTGGATGTTTGAAACCATAAATAGTACCAAACCCTACATATACTGATTTATGTACCCTAAACATATAGACCTAGAGTGCAAGGAAAGTTATTCTCTCTCTCTCTCTCTCTCTCTCTCTCTCTCTCTCTCTCTCTCTCTCTCTCTCCTCTCTCTCTCTCTCCCTCTCTCTCTCTCTCTCCTCCCACTCCTCTCTCCCTTTAATGTCTTCATTCTTCAATTAGCCACATGACCCTGGAGCCTTGGAACCATGGAAAGTGAAAAAGTGAAGTTATTGGTAAGGGAGATCCCTGGGCTCTGTTGCAGCAGCCCAGGAGAGCTAACACAAGGACACATTAGGGAGTCCAGGCAACCGGAGGTCCCAACAGGAGGCTGAGGAATGCCTGAGCCACCCAGCAGTGACTCCTGTGAGCAGAGCTCTTGGCGTCCTGGTCACTCACAGGGAATAGAAATCCACATAAAAGGGCTGCCACACATTTTGGCACAGACGGCCATTTCACATGAGTTTTCCCAAGTGATAGGGGGCAAAATGAAGGAAAAAAAAATGTGCTCATGATAAAACAGAAGAATTTTATGCCATTGTCAGGCCTATATTCAAAGGACAACTTCCCCGAGGCAAGCTTTTTCCCACCCCCAACGGAAGCATCCCATTGATCAGCGAGGCTTCTCCAGACGCCTGCAAATGTCCAGAACTGAAGGGAAGATTGCACGGCCTTTGGCCTTCTGAGTGAAGAATTGTGTTCCGCTGCCGTCTAAGGGCCTTGGCTGAGTCCATTAACCCGGAGTTCCCTGCAAGGCCCAGCTGTCCCTGGTGGTGATGGGGCGATGGTCTCTAGGGGAACGACTGTCTGGCCACTCAGCCCACTTAAACAAACCTGTGAAAGCAGCCCTAACTAAACACAGCGTTGCCATCTGTGTTTGCCTTCCTACGCTCTTGTTTGCAGGCTCAGGGAGGACGGTGTCTTTCCAAAGGCTCCTGGGCTATGGAATGCATTTAAACGCGGGGTTCAAAACCCTCATGCGCCCCTCTCAAATTTGACAATTGTTTAAGCGTTATTGCTTGAATGGATGCAGATGTTCCCCGCCTCTCTTTCTGGGAGGAGTACTTGAAACGAGGGAGGAAATCGGCCTTTTTTTTTTTCTCTTTTCTCGCCTCCCCCCCACCCCCAGTCTTTTTAGACACATATTTTATCTTTATGTTTTCATGAAGAGCTGCCAAGAGATGCATCTGGTCCCCAAATCAAGAATCTCACACTTCTCCTCTTCACTCACAGCTTTTCAAACGCCTTTCTTTGTGATCTCTGCCCAAACAAGCTGTCGGCAGGGCTCAGTGGACAGATGACCGGCCCATCACGGGAGGAAGAGATCCATTTCCTCCTCGATGCTAGAAAGAATGGCACCCATGGCATTTTTAATGTCATTCCCTCGCCTTTTGCTTTTTTTTTTAACAGCTCATTTTCTGATTAATATTTCCAGCAGCTAGAGCAAATGCCAGTTTAATTAAATTTCCACACCACCCCCTTTTATCCAATTAGTGGGTTCACTGGCTCCTCAACAACCTCCAATGTCTGTGCTCTCAGTGAATGCTCAGCTGCTTCTGCCTTCACCAAAAGAAATCTGTTACATATTAAGTTATAATAAGATATAGGCAATTATAGTAGCAGCAGGACAAATAGATTTGTATGGTTCATTACAAGGTATTTCTGGAACATACATAGTGTAAATAGCTAGTTTCTGGGGCAGGGTATATTTTGAAGAGATCTTGTTTTATGGGGGGGGGATGGGAAGGGGACGTTATCAGTTACAATAAGCAAGCTGAAGCGAAGAGACTCGAACCATCTTGATAGCTGTCTGTCATTGGGGTGCACAGTGTTTGGATATGTGGTCCACAAACGGAGGTGAAAGATGAAGAGATGCTCGGTGGGAAATGGGTGGTGGCCTGTTCTTTGTCAGAGTAACACCAGTGTCACTGTATTGGAAAAGACTGAACAAGCCAGCAGGCCGAATCTACAATAGGAAGAGCGTTGGACATGTGATGATCCACGTGTACATGCATTGTCCTGTGGACACGCCTCTTTCTAATCTCCTCCTAGACCCGAAGCTGATGGTATCGGATACTGGGATGGCAATGTCTCCAGGTTCACTCTAGTAGCTAAATAGGGAGAAGAAAATAGAAGCCCAGAAAAGTGGTAACTATATCATTAGCTAATAAAGAGTTGAGTCGGAAATAGCTGTGGGTCTGTGTGTGTGTGTGTGTGTGTGTGTGTGTGTGTGTGTGTGTGCAAGCGCGCTTTCTTGTTTGAGGCAGGGTTTCTCTGTGTAGCCCTAGCTACCATGAAATTCGATCTGCAGACCAGACTGGCTTCAAACTCACAGACACCTGCCAGCTTCTGCCTCCTAGGTACTAGGTACCAGGATTAAAGGCGTGTGCCACCATCGCCTGGTTACTGTGGGTCCTTTGAGATCTCAAGGCACTAGCATAATTTCCATGATGCTTTTCTGGGACCTGGCCAGGGTCAATGTAAAGAAAGTAGAAGAGGAGACGGAGGCCCGCGGTGGTGACAGAAGACCCAGGGGAGAGCTTCTGGGAGGCCGACAGAGTAGTTGATGGATGTCAATCAAGACGTATTAGGTGGGTGTGATGCCTGCAGGTCTTCATACTGGAACACCGAAGTGACTCTGAAGGGGAAGGGAGAGAGTCCTCTCTCCCAATCTAGGTGTGAAAGACGCTGGTTAAAACAGATTAAGGTGAACAAAAGTCAGCGTTCAGAATTATTTTTTTTTTTCCCAAAGCAGATATTGAAGCCTGTTGACCTCATCAATACAGCTCTGCCTCCAGGCCTGAAACAAAATATGTCAACTGGGGGATATTCAGTACTTCCTTCTTTGTTACAGTTATAAAGAAATTCTACAACACCCTCAGAGCTGCGCTGGATGGAACTTTCGGTTCCCACCACCTAACCTATGCCCAGCCATGAGCATCACTTCATCTTAATAGCCTTTGAGAAAGGCGGTTTCCAGCACTCTTCTGCATTCTATGTGGAGAACTACTTTTTTAACCAATACCAGCCTGAAAAATTCATGTTACGACTTCAGGGATATATGCAAGGCATTTTGCCTAATTCTTCAGTCGAAATTGTAAGTAGGATTGGAAAATTCCATATAAGTAAATACCCTGCGAGTTTATACGGACCAGAGTCAGTGAGCCCGGGCTATGAGCTCCCCAGAGAACTGACAGCAGCGTGTGAAAGGGCTGTAAAGTGATCTGGCATGATGCTGACGCCTGCCCCTTTGAGAAGCAAGGGCAGGAAGGGAAAAGGATAGGCCAAGCCTGGTGCGTGGGACTGGGTGGTGAGCCGCATGTAAGCTTGAAGGTAAAGTCCCTAGGATGTAGATACCAGCAGGTAATCAAGGGGGAGAAATCTGGCTGGTCATCCATGAAAATGGAAACTGTAGTCTCCACCTGAATGAAGCAGGGGCATCCTCCCAAGGGGTGGAGCCTAACTGTTATTTTTGTTCCTGTGAGTGTCTACTGTGGGTTTTTTTTTTTTTAAGTTCTGAATGACTTGTGTTGAGTACTTTTGACTTTGGGGTCCTGGGAAATGAAATTTAAAGAATTCCCTTCTAAAGATCTATCCCCTTATCTCTAAAATTAGGGATCTGGAATTCCTGACCCAAGCACATTCTAAGTCGACAGTACAGGGGTACATTCTCTGAGTCAGGGACAACGAACGAAGGCCAGGCTAATGGCTAGGACTTTTAGAGCTCTCCCCAAAAGAGTTATGCGGCCAATTTTAAAGGATGCCAGATGACCAGATGAATGTTAGCTCCTTCATTCAGATGTTAGGACTGACCTCTTTCTATAGTGGTTCTCTGTACAGTTGTGCTTGTTCATTGCCAAAGCTCAGGAGCAAGAGCAAAGCTATGGTAATTTGTACCTGCTATGTCTCCTGGAGGGACTGGACCATCCATGACTTGAATGAGAGCAAGTTCGGGCTGTTGGATTACCGCTATTGGGCCTCCACCTAAGTCTGCCTATGGCAGAACATGTCAGATTGAGCATCTAATCTCTAGGCTGTCCAGTGGAATTTTGAGCCAGCGAGAGTCACCCAGCAAGAATTTGCATTTGTTGAAGAGGATGGATGGAGTTGATGCAAGTAGGGAGAGGAAGTGAAAGAGCATCATGGGAGAATCTAGATGGGCTAGGCAAAATAATCAGGAAAGATCATAAGCAATTCAAGATATGAGGGGGCAGAAACGAAGGGTGAGTCAAAGATGGCTCCGAGGCACGCAGTTGCCAAAAAATAAAAAAATAAAAAAGGCCTCTCAATCTAACAGGCCACAAAGTATTCCTGCAGTTTTCATTTTTCTTGAATCTGGACTGATGTCATGAGTTCTTGAATATGATGTGCGTGACCGTGTGGCCACCAAGAATAGGGCTCACAAAGCTTTGATACATCTGTAAGGGCCTATTGGGATGCTCTCAGACCTCTTCAGCCATCCAAGTCTACACATAGCTAGCTACTCAAGACAACAGCCTCACCTGAACTCCCAGTCTGCAGCCAATGCTAGCCATGGGAGCTCGCTGCCCTGGACTCAGTCTCACCCAGATACCCAAGACAGCTATGGGAGAGTCTGGTTAAGGTACAGAACCACCAGAGTGAGTTACTCGGGGCCACGACATTTCGGAGTAGCTTGTTGTGCAGTAAAGACAACAAGAGCGTGCCCTTGTGTAGGGAGTGAAATCCTCAAAAGGGCTGTATCAATCCTCAAAATATCACTTTTGTGTGAAGCAAGTTAAGGCTAGCTTTTTTTCTAATACTATAAATGTTTTAAAATATGGCTTATTAAAGACTGCATTAGATACATAGTGACAGTGTTGGAACAGAGATTTCCAGAAGATCTGCCCTGGATAAATACTTGTACCAACAAGGTTTCACATTCCTGTATAATGAGAAATGCAGAAATAATATAAGATTTTTTTGTTCTTGAATCTGAATTGTCTTAAGCTAATTGAGGGCAGCTTATGAAATAACTTACCCTCAGAGTCTCAAATATGAGAATCCTAGCCACACACCCTGTCAATTGTTACAGTCATGGGCATTGGGAAACAGGGACATTCCTGACTTCCAGATTCTCTTTCCCTTACCTCTCTTTTACCAGTGAACCCCGGAGCCAACGTGCTTGGGAACTGCCTTTACTTTACCTTCCGGGTCAGCCTGCACTGCTCAATGCATAGGGAAGAACTCTCTCTTGTCCTTCACAGCCTGCTTCTTCCCTACCAGGGTGAACCCAGGGTGAGCCCGAGCGCATGGAAAAGGCTGCAGAAGTAAAACCTTTGGAAGTGGAAGAGTGTGAATAATTCATCAAAGGCAACAAAAGAAGTCCCCAGAACAATAGTGTAAAACCTGCTACTTCCCAATGCCTTGACCTTGTGCTAAACGTAGCCACTTAACTTGTATTTGAGCAAGGGTAAGTACACAGATACAATCTGTCAGCAAGCTGGCCTGTCTCAAGAAGCCCTTCTAAAGTTCTCATAGTGGAAATGATAGTTTAATAACTGCTACTAGAGCCATAAGGACAGCCCTCTGCAGAATCCCACCGTGTGCAAGGTCACAGAGAGTCTGTGGGTGAGCAGGGTCTGGGGTCCTTGGCATTCTCTGCCAGCTTCTCCTTAGCCAGGGGATCAAAGCCTGAGCAGAGAGTGGCTGACCCTGATTTGCATTGTGAAAGTCACCTGTCTGGCTCTGCCCCCGAGGCCGAGATCAAAGCTGGGAGGGGAGCCAGGAGCAGAGAGGAAATCAAATATTGATCCAATGAGATGCATGGCGATTCTCCTCCACCTACCTTGTCAGTCATAAAAGTGAGTCTGGGAAATGACCGGTGACCATGCTCTTTCCAGGGCTCCGATTATGGCTCCCGTTTGCCCCGCCAGATGGGCTGTGCACAGCTTTGCCCAGAAAAGGAAATCCAGGAGGGGAAATGTGTGATCAGATGGTTTCCCGAGCCCTCTGTCCCCTCTGCAAGAAGAAGGGTTGGAGTTTTTTCGGTCCCAAGACTAATGACCCACAGAAGCTCAAAACTAAAGTAGATAAAAGGACATCACAGGCCTTGAAAGGAGTTGGGGACGTGCAGAATGGCTGCTCTTACTATTTTTTAGAAGACAAATGCTGGCAAACATGGAGAAAAAGCAACTCTAATGATGATGTAAGTTAGGCCAGCCCCTATGGAGAGCAGAATGGAAGCACGTCCTGCCCCCAGCACTGCCCCAGAGCAAGCAAAGGAAAGCTAACACCGGACTTGAAACACCCAGCTCGTTCACACTGGTAGTCTTCTCAAAGGAAGGAAGCTGAGGGCCCATGTTTACTGCAGTGCTAATTGGAACAGCTAAGACAATAGTAGAGTATTATTCGCCTGTCAACAGGAATGAAATCCTGCCATTTGCATTAGCGTTGATGGAACTGGATTGTAGGCCCATATTTCTATATCGTGTGGCAGCCAGGCTCTGAAGTCATAGACCCACCTGAGGTGGTCATGCAGACCTGCAGACAGCCTATCACTGCCCTCAACAATAGCCAGGATGTGCTACACCTTTCTCTTTTGTTAAAAATATAGATCACCTGTGGAGAGGTGTTTGCTGAAGCTGATGACTTAGTTGCAGGTGCTGTCCCTAGCCGTGCTTTCCGAAAAGAGAATATTAATGAGAATATTAATGAGCAGAGGGGGGCGAGTAAGAGTTGTTTGAGATAATAAACGCTTGTAGATCTTCAGGATGGAGGAGAAGCCTGAGATGCCCTTCCATGGTGATGATGTAAGCTGTGCCTGGTTATTTCTTGCGCCTCCGTACCGGTCCAGTTAGGGAAAATAGTTATCTGTGTTGGGGCCCATGGGCTCTGACACTGGATGACGTTATAAATGAAACAAACCAGACACAGAAAGACAAGTGCTCTCATTTGTGGAAGTGACTTACTAGGAACGGGGGGGGGGGGTGTAGTGGAGGCAGACAAAGGGAGGTTGGACTTGACCAATGCATGCTCTGCACATGTATAAAGTATACCACACAGGCCCTGAATACTATTCATCATTAACAGGTATTCATTAAGGAAAATTGCCGGCGGTGGGGGCTCACACCTTTAATCCCAGCACTGGGGAGGCAGAGGCAGGCAGATCTCTGAGTTTGAGGTCAGCCTGGTTTATACAATGAATTCCAGAACAGCCAGGGTTACATACACAGAGAACCCCTGTCTTAGAACCTCCACTTCCACCTCAAAGAAAGAGAGAGAAAGAAAAGAAGAGAAAAGAAAAGAAAAAAAAACTGAACGATGTGGAGCCTGGGTTCCCTTCCTGGCAACTGAAGAGGTGACAAAGGAAAGATGGGGAGCGACTTATCTACGGGAATATCTATTGCTGAAGTCCTCTGATGCTTGCCGTGCTGGAGCTGGGCTTCCGTGTAATGGGGTGGGGTAGGGTGGGCAGAAGAAAAACAGTGACCAGAGAAGATAGTAGAGCTGCATCTGAAATCAGGGAGCAGGCATTTCCGGCAGGGGAGGCGAGCAGCAAGGCACTGATTGTGAGGGTCTCTGGGGGTTTCTCAACTGAGACTCCTGCCGAGGAAGGCATCCCAACCCTCCATCGAGAAGATCAGGCCCAGGGGAGCTGTGGCTCACCACAGAAGGAGCTCCAGTTTCTGTAAGGAGAGCCGGGGCCCCTTTGGATTAAGGGGTGAAAATGTTAAGTGAACATGGGCTCCTTGTTCACCCTCTAGCTCTCAGAATTTTCAGCTTGTTTATTTAAAATACCCAAGGTGGATGGCTGGTTTATGGGTTTGTTTCCCAGCATTCTAAAAATATGATAAAAGTGGTTTTTTTCAGATTTCAAACAACACAACAAAACTCCAAAGCCCACTCCTTTTTCCAGGGTCCTGCCACCTACAAGCTGGTTAATCTGGGTTCCAGTTGGCTCTCCATTTTACCTAAGCTATTGTGATATTCTCACTGCTCACCAGTGGCATCCTAGCCTTCATCCCTTTATCGTGTGCACTCATGCATCTCTCCCCTTCCCGGAGGCAGACTCCCACTTTTCCTAATGCAAAGAGCCACTACCTTTATGAAAGGTATTTCCAGGTCAGCTCCGTGGCCTTCAGGACCCTCTTTGAACCTTGTTTCCTTATCCCCGAAACAAGCAGAGACTAATAAGGGGGCAGTGGAGGTGCCTGGCCTGCACAGTGTGGTCTCCTAAAGAACTTCCACCCGCCACCTCACCTTTCCCCTTGCTGCATCACTTGACTGAGCGTCACCTCTCCCACGCCAACCTCTGTGTCCTTGTCAGAAGACCAGAGTGAAACTTACTCCGCACTGAGCACTTCCACCAGACCCTGTCAAGGTCAAGGGGAATGTGTACACCACACACTGTACCAGCCACATAGGGAATCCACGGCAACCAGATGTCTGACTCCCCAGCTAGGAGGGTGGAATTTGTGCCGTTTGGTATCATATGGTTTGTGAGATTGACAGAAACTCTCCAGTGATCTCTACTTCCTCTGTGGATGAATCCAACCTGTCATGTCACTCTAACACAGCAACCCTGCCAACTGAGTTTGTTCTTAGGAGCTGATGCCATGACCTGGGGCCCTTCCTCTTCTTCCCGCTGCGTCTTGACCGCTATGAGGTCAACAATTCTGTTCTTCCTCCACCCTCTTACCATTTGTTCTGCTTCTCCCAGGCCTAGAAGAATTGGAGCCAGCCATGAACCATGACCTCAGAAGCCCTGAGCCAGAAGAACATGTTCCCCTTTTAAACACTTTGTAACAAAAGTGTTGCTAACAACACACTAGACAAAGAACGGTTGGGCATGAGGTAGCCTTACAAGTACTTAGCTCTTTAGTGGAATTCTCTTGGCTGCTCTGCTCTCCAGAGCCCCCTACCGTATTTGAGGTGCAGTCAGTGTTTACGCAAGTCATTAGCCTGAATATATGTTTGCTCACAAATATGTCTGGTGGGGTTTGTGCCTTCCAAGTCTGTGCCTTCGAAGTGTTCCATATACAAGTCAATAGCAATTCCTGCCCTTATGGAGCAGACACTTTAGTGAGACAATCCAGACTGGCTCAAGTGTGGCACAACACTAAGAGTCAAGGCCAGGATTCAGAAGCTTGGGTAGCCAGTGATTGGATTCTCAACCTTTTCATCATAAAACAGCCATAGTTGGACTACCCAGACCACAACCTGTAATCCAGTCTAATAAACTGCATAACACACACACACACACACACACACACACACACACACGACACACACACACTGTAACTATAGTATATTTTTAAAAAATTGTGGATGTAATTTTGAATATTCCCAACACAAGTAACAATCATTATATATTGTTCCTATGTATTGAAATAATACATTGTACCTTAGAAATATTTATAATTATCATGTTAATTGCACACCACCCTCATTGTGATGGCTAATCTTGGCTATCAACTGGACTATATATCTGGTATCAGTTCATGGGCAAACTTGTGAGATATTTTTTATCAGATTATTTGAGGTGGGAAGATGTCCCCAAATATGTATATATAGACATTTGTGTGTATATATGAGGAAGAGACCTGGTCAGTTGTCCTTATCAACTTAGACCATGAAACCTGATATGGACAGGTTCAATGGATTCACCATATACAGGCTACAAATGCATGCTTCAGCATTGCCAGGGCAAAAATTTCACTTTCAAATTTCATGTACACACACACACACACACTCACACACACATAGATGTACATGTATAAATAAATATATGTTGTGTATATATAAGTAGACATGTATAAATATGTACATATAGTAAATGTAAATGGGCACATATAATATAAATATGTGTATGTATAAGTATATATACATACATATGAAACTTAGAGCCATGCATGACTATAGAGTCCAGTGCAAAGGTACTTAAGTATAGGAATACAGTCCCATACCTTGCACACAGAGCAGAATGTCAGTTGTTATAAGCACCAATATCCCGGCAAGAAACACACAAAGGCTTTAACTGAAGAAGTTCAATTGCTTTATTTTCAGGGGTGTATACCTACGGAGATTTTGGAAAAAAGCATAAAAAAGGATGAAACAAAAGATATCAGCCATCCATCAATGTGGTGATTTAAATGAGAAAACCACCCTACAAGCTCATGAATGTGAGCACTTGGTCCCCGACTGGTGACAATGTTGGATGGAAGGTTTAAAGAACCTTTAGAAGGTCTTTCTTACTGTAGGAAGTACATCACTAAGGACCGGCTTTGAGAGAGCCTTGTCCCATTTCCAGCTCAAGTTCTACTTCCTGTTTGTGGGTGGAGATGTGATCTCTAAGCTTCCTGCTCCAGCTATCTGCTGCCATGCTGCCCCCATCATTATGGAACCGTCTAGAACCATTATGGTTTTCCGTATAGACCCTTAAGCCAAAATAAACTCTTTGTTCTGTAAGTCACTTTCTGCCTTGGTGTTTTATCACAGCAACAAAACGTAATGGATACAACCTCCAATCCAGAAGAAGTATCGCAGAGAGCGGGGCAGCTCCCTGATCCCAGGAGAAGGTGGTGCTGAGGATGAAGGGTACTTCACAGATCCGGAGTCCCAAAGATAAAGCCTGCTGAACACGGCCAGAATTAGGAGAACATCACTCTTAATAGCTGTCTCTCCTTTTAACCTCCTGCTGCTGCTCCCCGTTGACCATACCTGTCTAGAAGCCAGAGGACAAGATTCCTGCTGGTACTGTCTCAGAGACCAGCCTCCCAGGGCACAGGGGAGGCTTGAAAGAGCAGGGAAAGCTTGGTTGGGCTGGAAGAAGACACAATTATCTCCTTCCTGTGGGGTGTCCACCAACTCTCTTTCTTATTCTGCATCTTAGAGGCCACTATGCCAATAAAACTCTCTCTACCAAAAATACTTTCAGCCTTGACCTTGTCATCAAGCTGCCAAGACAGCTCGAAGTGTGATTCTCTCAGAAAGGCTTGGGCGCATGCATGCTCTGTACAGAGGACAGGAAGGGCTGGGATTGAGCAGACAGAGCTGCAGGCACAGTTGACACGAACAGTGACCAGGCCCCTTAGTATAGGTTGTAGGGACTGAAAAAGGGGGTTGCTGATGGAGAAGAGGAGAATAAAGAGAAAAGAGCAGACTCAGGAAGCCAAGGAGTGGGTGACCTGGTTTCTTAGTGTCACCTTAAGCTGGGAGTGGGGCTGGAATAGGAGAGGGGTGGCCAGGAAGAGCCTAACCGCAGGCAATGTATTTACAATGATCAGTTACCACACGCTAGCTGCAAGAGTCTGAACGCTCAGTTACGCCATCAGCCAGAATCTCAAGGCTAGGGAAAGTCCATGTGCAGCTTTGAAAAGATCTAGTGTGTGACGCTAGAGCCTGCCTTTCGCTTGGGTTAATCCCAATGTGGCTACAATCAACCCTGTTCTCATGTCTACTCCTGACAGTACCTGGCATTGGGCAGCTCAGCCAGAAAAGAATATTCTTCTTGAGATCCCAGCTCGAAATTTTGTTATCACGTTTTACCAATCTCCATGGAGCCGCACACTCATCTGCAAACCAGCTCCTGTGTCCACGGCAATGCTGAGTGATGAAATAGTGAAATGCATAAGGCAGGTCACCAAAGGCAAGTTTCTATAGCAACATGGTGTGTGGGATATGTCTGACGTAATGGCAGTGCTCTCACTTCTGCCTGGGCTGGTGTGAACCTAGTGCTGTGTTAAGATGTACAGGAGACGTGACCTTACCTACCTGGGCTGTCTCAGGGCATTGGGTTTCATTCTCCCGATAGCCCCGAATTCCAGAGCGATTTTAAAAGCAAAGATTTATCTCCCGTTTTTGTAGGTTTTCCAATGGAGGACTTGACTGGGGGCTTTCTTTGTGCCATCTTCTCTTCCTCAGAGATTGCAGCAAACAAGACTTCCACCCGCGTGTTTTTTGTTTTTGCGACAAGGGAAGGAAAACCGATTTTCACTTTCCTTCCCCAGTACCCACCTGGACGTGACACACGTCAATCCTATTCGCATTTCAATGACCAGAGCAGCTCACACAGCCACTTCTGCTTGCAAACCAATAAAGAAGTGTGGGCATCCAGAAGAGGGAAAATGTTCATGAATGAGTGAGCCGGACACTGGCAGGCATTGCTGGTGGCAGCAGCCTTGGCGCAGGATCTTCTGAAAAGCTCATTGGCACGGCAAGAGAAAGGCTGGGAAGACATGTACACTCTTTTGTACCAGCTCTTGAATAGTAGGAACTGCTAATCTGTGTATACATCACCATAGTATGAACAGTTGTGTGCACAAAGGTATGTTTAAGTGCTATATACACAGATAAATGCAAAGCCTCCAGAACACTACAGTGGGGGAATAGTTTGATAAAGCCAGTATAGCATTTTAAAGGTTGTATTAAGTTTTATTTTATGTGCAGGAGTGGTCTGCCTTCATATCTTTATGTGCACAGGAGTGCCTTACGCTCATGGAGGCCCAGATTGGACTCTCTGGAGCTGGAGCAGCAGTCAGATAAGCAAGCGCAATTAACCACTGAGCTACCTCTCCAGCCCCACTAGCATTTTGGAATGTTGCTTTGTAAGAGTGTTTGAGGACATGGAAGGATGCTCACAATACATAAACTGGGTGAAGGAGGAAGAAGTGTGCTATGTTATAAATATAAAAAGTCATATAGAAGAAAACTTCAAGGCAGCTATTTATGTTAATGTTCTAGGAAACTTTGTGTCTTTCTCTATTTCTTTAGTTCTCTATACAAATATGTAAGCTTTGATAACAATAAAGTTAAAAAATTACTTAAAAGGATTATAACTTTCAGGCATGGTGGAACCGTCCTATAATCCCAACTGTTCAAGAGACTGAGATAAAACCATTGCAAGTTTGAGGTTGACCTGGGCTACATAGCAAAACTCTGTCTCAGTTTTTAAAATGAAAAAGGTTGGTGTATTCATTTCTTCTCTATTGGTATGCTAAAACATCATGACCAAGGCAAACTTTAGAAGCAAGTGTTTAATTGAGCATATGGTCCTAGAGCGTCAGAGTCCATGGTGATGGAGCAAAGACCTGCAGTGGGAACAGCTGAGAGCTCACATCTCAAATCACAAGCAAAAGGCAGAGAGCATCCTGGGAATGACAAGAGTCTTCTGAAATTTCAAAGCCTGCCCTTGATAAATACTGCCTCCAACAGTTCACACCTCCTAAGCCTTTGCAAACAGACCACTGACTAAGGACAAGTTTTTCAAAATATGAGCCTTTGGAGGTCATTCTTATTCAAACTGCCACAGTTGGGAATGTAGCTTAGTGACAGAGAATATCCTTAGCATGTGTGAGGCCCTGGGTTCAAGCTCCAGTGCCATAAAAAAAAAGAAAGAAAGAAAACTGGTTTATTTCAGGTGGCTTTCCTCTTAACAAGATGGAATATGAAGAAATTTCTTAAAACTCCTTCTGTGGTAGCAGAAATTGACTAATTGAGTTATATTTGGTTGGATAAGGAGCTATGATGAGACATTTAAAGATGAGATGTATTTAATCTTCCATAGAGAACTTGCTGAGATAAAGTAAAATAGTCAAAGTGTAGGAAAAGTGAGCATGGAACATGCTGCTTATTTAGACATGCACACACCCACATGAACATATATATACATGCAAAAACACAAACATCAGCACATACAAACAGATTCACACAAACACACAGAAACACATTCAACTACACATAAACATAAGCAAATGCATACAAAAACAGGTAACTATATGCAAACACCTACAAATACATAGAGCACACACAAAAACACAGAAACAAATGCAAACCATGCAAACACACACCAGCATATGTAAATACACACAGATTCTTTAAAGAAATGTACAAACACTTCTAGTTGGCTGCCTTGTGGTGTGGAAAGCCAGGATCTTAACTGGAGAACTTATGCTCAGTCACAGAAAGGAGACTCTTAACTCTATGTTCTTACATGATTTCTTTTAAAAAGCCACATACATACATTACTTATCTAGAATCACCTCGCACAAACAAATTAGTTGAAAGAAAGAACTCAGACCCTGGGTCTGATGGATACGCTGTGATTGTGGTTTGTTTCTTGACTTTTGATCTTAAGCTATTTCACTCCATGCCTCTGTCCTAGGCTGGGCTCCAGCTCCAGCTTAACTGGGCTTAGGGATTTGACCATGATCTTATTGATCTGCCTGCCATTCTGAGCATAGATAACAGAGGGCCCCCAAGGCTGCTGGAATTAGGCTCTGAGAAAATGAGTCACCTTGTCACCTAGCCTACAGACATCTGCTACCCTTCCCAGGGCCAGGCCTGCTAAATGGGGAAGGCTTCCACTTGGTTGGTTATTGAAACTTCCGATTGACAGTTAACATCTTGAGTTCAGGACTATTTCGTTCTTGGGAGTTACTTAAGTTCACTGACACTGAGTTGGACTTGTCAGTATAGAAATCCTCAGGGTTAAGGTTAAATTTTCTGAAGGGAGAAAGGATCCAAACAGATGCTGAAAATTCAGGGCTTGGCACTTCAAAGCAAGGTGCTGGGGGAGGCTCCTTACAGTTCTGTATTCCAGGACAAACTTGACAAAATCTAAAGTTAAAAACAACAACAACAAAAATGTGTTCCCTTATTCTGAATTTGGGCCATATTCTTTCCAGGTTTCTTCCTCCCAAGCCTCCTCCTAGGCCCTCCACATGCATCCCGTGCCCCTCTTCCAGCCCCAGAGTCAATGATGAGTATTACTCATCCACACGGTATATGCCTAGTATATGCAGCAGGGAGACCCAGAGTAAATGGAACAAAATGAGGGGAGTCTCTGTCCTCGTGGGGGTTTCTGTTATAGAGCTATGTACGAATCACAGAAGAATCTGGAAAGGGAAGTGTATAATACGGCACATGTGCAGCAGAGAAAGACAAAGCCAAGTGTGGCTGGGGAGTGTGGGATGGGGACCTCCTCCACAGTAACTGGGGGAATGATAAGAGAGAACAGGAAGGGATCCGGGTGAGCATTGGGGGAGAGAGGGGTGTGATTGTGAGAAGTGATTGCTTCTCCCTGTGGCTCCACACGTAAGAAGAAAAGGACTGACTGAGACACAGACTTTACATTTTTTTCTCTTCTATTTTTTCTATGTCTGGGTATTTTGCCTTCATATTTGTCTGTGTACCACTTGTTTGCAGCACCCTGGAAGGCCAGAAAAGGCATTGGAACTGGAACTGGAGATACAGGCAGTCATGAGCTGCCACATAGGTGCTGAGAATTCAGTCCAGGTCCTCTGGGAGAGCAGCCAGTGCTCTTAACAATGGATTCATCTTTCCACCCCAACAACTTACTTTTCAATGACAGGAATATGTGCACCTGTGTGGATTATGATACACTTGGGTTCTGGTGCCTGAGGAGACCGGAGGCTTTGGGTCTTCCTGGAGCTGGAGCCGCAGAAGGTTGTGAGCTGCCTGACGTGGGTGCTAGGAACCAAACTCAGATATTCTGCAAGAAAAGTCTAACAGCTGAGTCATCCCTCCGGCTCCAGAAATTTTAATTCATACAATAAAATACTAACTAGTTTTTGAAGCATGATTAATAAAATCTCAGAGAGAGAAATTGGTGTTCGACCTGAAGATCCAAAAAAGCAAAACAGTCAGCTACTGGCTCTTGCTTTGACCTCAGTCTGAAATGGTGATCCTGCTGCCAGGAATCTCAGAATGAGACTGTATGTGAGAAGTGTCTCCTCCTGTTTTATAATCCTCTCTAGGGCTGGGATTAAAGGTGTGCACCACCGTGATTAAAGGCATGCATCGCCAGGTTTCTACGGCAACTAGTGTGGCTACTGGGACTAAAGGTGTGTGTTACCATAACCTGGTCTATAAGGCTGACCAGTGGGACTGTTTTCCTCTTAGATCTTCAGGCGGTCCTTATTAATTACAATACAACTGAAACGCCACTTCAAGCTATAAGAAATAGTACAAATTTTCACCCGTGGTTACTTCATGATATAACTTTAAAGAGACTCCCAGTCTTGTCACTACCAGTCCCAGATTTGGAAGAATGTTCGAGGTGGGCGAGTACACTCAGAATAAAACGCCACACAGGAGAAGTAGGGCACAAAACTACAAGTTGGTTTATTGCTTGCCTTGGGTTCCTTCAGCTCAGCACCAGAACCGTGGTTCCTGGTAGCCAGTAGCCAGCAGTAGCAGATAGCTGCTGATAGAATTAATTGTAGAATTTAAGCACAGTGGAAAAACAGCCAAAAGGACAAATGGGAGCTAGCAGTGTCTTAGTCTAGTCACCGTGGAGACCATCTGACTGATGGTCCTCACCAGGTGGCAGTAGCAGAGTTAGTGGATGCTCGCTCAGAGTCGTGTGGGTCTACCAACGAATGCTTTCTTCTGCATTGGCAGGTCCGGGTACAGCAATCTCTCTCTGTGTTGCTTCTACCTCCTTTTCCCTTCCCCAGTCCAGATGCATCGAGTTTAATCATAAGGTGGAAAAACTGACCTTCAGGTATCCACTGGCATGGCTAGCAGGGATGGTGTGGCCTTGAATTTCCATGTGTAAGCTAAGTGAGTCATGCCTATAGGGTTCATGCTCCCATCCCAGGAAAGCAGAATGGTCACAGGAGGTTAGGAGGTTGGAGGGAATTAGCGTAAGTATAGACTGATAAGGCATTTTTTACTCACTTTGAGTAAAACTGACTAGGCGAGCAGCTGCCATTCAGAACTCAGATACAGCTGGCACACATGGGCTGCGCACAGGCAGGCAGACACAGGTTTACAGGCAAAAACACACAGGTAGGCTGGCAAAAAAAAAAGAAAGAAAGAAAAAGAAAAGACTTGGGTCTCTGATCTGACCTCAAGGCCCTCTTTATACATAATCACTAAAAATGACACTCTGTCTAATATAGTTGTACTATAGCTTTGCTTACTTTGGGGATCTCAGCCATTCAGCGTTAGCCATTTTATGGTGACTCCAAGGCCTCTGGATGTCCAGTGTCGGCCTTGTTTTAGCTGTCTCATACTAGATATCCATATCAGTACCACATTGTCTAGGCATTGACTGGCCACGATGATCTGTTTCTCATAATGCCTTTTACTGGGGATAGGGAGGAGGGAATGAGCTATGATTCTACTTGTCTTATCCACTGACTCGGCAAGCCAAGATGGCTGGAAAAGCAAAGGCCCTCTGGGACAAGGACAATGGTCATTTGTTCAGCGTAGTCCTTCCTTCTTTCCATCCTGAGGTGAACGCGTTCAACAGTAAACTAGATGCTCTTACTACCATCATTGCAATTTTCACTTCGTCAGCTTTTGTCTCCCCACATTAGGGCTGAAAGAAACGTCCTGGCCCGAACTCTGATGTCTGTATCACTGACAACTGACTTACTCTTTAGGCAGGCCAGAGAATTCCCTTGGAGGAGAGCGTATCTGGGCCAGATGGGACAGCCTGGCACAAAGTAGTGGGTCACTTTTGAACTTGACCAAGTTGGTGAACGTCAATGATTTGCCTTTCCCTAAAATGTCTACCATATTATGCCCATCAATCAGTTAATTTCACCATCTGGCTCGAACTTGGGTGTCTGCAACCCACACTGACTCAGGGAGAAAGGTTTTATCAATGGGCAGAAGCTTTCAGGATTTTCACATGGGAACTTGTCCACCCAGGTTTTCAATATAATCAATGCTATGACAAGGCTCTTTTGGAAACCAATTTTTTTTCTATATGCAACCATTTAAACATTGACATTTCTCTTCCTTGGCATGAAGAAAAACAATAGCAAAGAGGTACAAGAAATTTTACATTATGGAAAAGAACTTCATACACACACACCCTCTCAGCTCCATGCAGGAGCAAAATTCCTCATTGCCTCCAGGGCCCTTTGCCCAGAAATGAACTTCAAAGAAATGGAAACATAAAAATTTACATGTCAGCAGGATGACAGAACATCCTGAGAATCTCGCAGGACCAGGAGACCCAATACACCTGAGACATTGACTTTCCCATCTCAGTCCAACACAGCCTTATGTAGCTAGGAAGTTGGTTTTCTGAGATGCTGCTGTCCTGCCAGGTGGTGATGGCACATGCTTTTAATCCCAGTACTCGGGAGGCAGAAGCAGAGGCAGGTGGATCTCTATGAGTTCAAGGCCAGCCTGGTCTACAAGAGCTAGTTCCAGGACAGGCTCCAAAGCAAAACAACACAAAGAACCCTGTCTCAAAAAACAAAACAAAACAAAACAAACAAACAAACAAACAAAAAAGAGGCTGAAATGCTGTTGTCCTGAGAAAGGCCCTCACTAGGTGTGAGTGTCTCTTTGGGCCTTAGTCATCTGTATGGAGATTATTTGAGTTCAAATCCAACTTCCAGCACTTGCTATTTAGGGAAACTTAGCCATGTTCACTAACCTTGTTGGGCCTCAGTTTCCTCATCAGTGAGGTGAAAGATTATTAGAATGTCTATTTCATAGAGTGTTGTGTCAATTCATTCATCAATTAATCTATATAAAGTTATTAGAACTATACCCAGCAGAGAATGAGTGCTTTATAAATGCACTTACTCCCTAAATTCTGGCCTCTGACCATTTTTATAGATTTTTATTCAAGTCTTTCATTGTGCATAACTTATATACATAGTATTCATTTTGGCCTGCTTTGTGTTCAATTTTAACCATATTGAGGTCACATTTTAAACTACTTTTTCCTGCTTAATTCAATGTGAGTACTTTCCCCTCATTTAAGATGGCTTTTAAGGGCTACATTATATTTCATCATATGGATTCATTTATCCAATTTACTATAAACATTTAGGCTGTTTCTAATTTTTTATTATTATAAATCACATGGCAATGAGCATCTGCACCCATAAATCTTTATGTGAATGTCTGCTAACTTCCTAAGAATACATTTCTAGAACTGGAATTGCTGGATCAGGAATTTGACTCATTGTGAAGTCCTTAGCTGCACACGGCCCCATTTCTCGCTTTCACAGAAACAAAAGTCATGACTATAGCACTCTTTCTGTCTCCTCTGCTTTCTTGGCTAGATTTTTTTTAATTCTTCTGTAGGCAGTCTAAGCATCATCTTACCCATGATGCCTTCTGTTTTTCTGTATTGGCTTAAAGGCTCCTTGTCTATGTAGTCATTACTTGTTCTCAGTGGAGAATTAGTTCCAGGACCTCTGCAGACATCAAAATACACAGATGCTCAAGTCTTTTCTATAAAATAGCATAACATTTGCATTAAAGTTATGTACACCCTCTTGTATATTTCAAACCATTGCCTCTAGATTACTTAAAATACCTAACGTAAGTGCTGTGCTGTATAGCATAAGGAATAGTGACAAGAACACAAGACTGTACCTATTCAATACAATTTTTCTAATAGCTTTGATCCACAATTACCTAATCCACAGATGCTGAAGCCAGGACCCCACTGAGCTCCATCCTTGCCTCTCACATTTTCCTTGGCATACTATATTGCATTTGGTGTTTATAAATCTATCTGCTTGGACTAGAAACATCTTAACAGAAGAATAATCCGCAATCTTAGCACTTGGCACATAATGGATGGTCAGTGGACAGACAGTATGAATGCACCACCCTAATTATATGAACCCACATGAGGTGAGAATCTGTCCAGGTTGTCTGACTGTGGCCCTGGGTGTAGCAATGGGAACAAGTTCAGCAATGGCAGCCTGAGGAGGACTTGACCTCGTGGTTTGAAGATAGAAGAAGAGGCCATAAACCATGCAGGCTGTCTCTAGAAACAGAAAAATACCAGAAAACAATTTTCTTAAAACCGTTAGAACTCAGGTAGCTTGCTGACGCCGCTATCTAGCCTACTGAGAGCCTGGCTGAAAGTCTGACTTAAAGGTAAACGTGATATTATTTGTCACAGACACTATAGGAAACTCAAATAACTTTATGCTGTTGCTATCTTTCTGTGGTGGCTGGAATGAGAATGCCCCTATAAGTCTGTGTATTTGAGCACTTGGTCCCCAGTGGGCAGAACTGCTTGGGAAAGATTAGGAGGAAGAGGAAGATTTTTTGGAAGAGACGTATCACTGTGGATGGGCAGGGAAGTTGTAAAAATCCCACACCATTCCCAGTTAGTTCTCTCTGCCTTGACTTGTGGATCAAGATCTAAGCTCTCAGATACTGCTGTGGTGCCATCCTCTCCTCCAAGACGGTCGTGCACTCACCCTTTGAAACTGGAAGCCCCCAATAAACTCTTTCTTCTGTAAGTCGCCTCCATCATAATGTCTTTTCACAGCAGGCATCACTAATACACTTTCATAATTGAATAGGTGCTAGTTGCTTGGGGAACATACATGTTCCCATATGTCTTTGGTGGTGATCTGTGTTCTTAGTGTGAACTTCAGCCATTAGTGAGACCTGGATCAAATCATGGTGTGTGTGTGGGGGGGGACCTACACAAACAAACAAACAAACAAACAAAAAACCAAAAAAAAGATGACTTCTTGAGAATAATTTTACCCCTATGCTTTTTGATTCTTCTTCCAGAACAAGGGTTTTTGAAGAAGAGCAGACTATCACTAAAAAAAATGTTGTTGATAGACAAACGTCCCATAGTGTAAGAAGCCAAGGTCTCAGAATCCCCTAAAGAGAGAGTGTATGTGCACCTAGTATCTTTCCCCTGCCTTCCTTTCTACCCATGCCTTTGGATGATGTTGGTACAAGCATCACTTCTGATGGTCAACCAAGAGAGTCTCTGTCCCCTTCTTCTCCAGAGAATCACATCTCTTTTCAGTACCTGAAGTAATAACTTCTCATGCTCCAGCATGCACAAGAGCCCCTCAGCCAGCCTGGGCTCAGATTGGTGCTCCGTTTCCTGGTTGTGTGACCTGTCCCAGTCGTTGAATGTTTCCCAGTCCTTGACTGCTCTTCTGCGAGTTAAGGGGAGCTTCTACTTCATATAAACCAGTAACAAATGAAAAAAATGTGAGTTTGCTAATGGGCTAATACAGTGCTATCTTATGGAAGATGCTCATAAATAGATTCATTCATCCAAAAGCATAAATAGAACACTAAACTAATAAATATGTATGCATATACACACGGGAAACATTGCAGAAAAATAAAAACTGTATTAACATAAAGAAGTTAAAAAACACATGAACAATATATTAATATATTTACATGTAAGCCTGTGTATTTGTGTGTATATATATATATATATATATATATATATATATATATAGGAAATAAGACTTTTTTAAAATTTTTTATAGTTCAATGGAAACAAGGCAGGTAAAATATGGAATCATAAGATAATACAGTGAGTTCAAAAATACCAAGAAACACATGGGTTCAGAAAAGAGAGATAAATAATCACTCAAGGAACACCTTTGGGTAAAGTCATTATCTTTTTTCCTTTTAGCAATGCTGAGGATCAAACCCAGGGCCTTGCATAGGCTGGGCAAGAGCTCTCTCACCGAGCCCCATCCTCAGCCCTGAGGCCTCTTTTAAATTGAATTTCCAGGATTAGCAGGAATTAGTTAGGTAAAACCCACAAGAAACAAATGATATATGCAAAAGAAACAGCAAGCCCTAAAGCCTAAGGCAAAGAAAACACACACATACATGCGCGCGCACACACACACACACACATACACACACTCTCACACACATTCATGCATGCACACACTCAAATGGAAATTATACTGCAGAGCTAATAAGAAGGAAAGTATAGAGATGGTTTATTCACATAATTATTTTATTTTATTGAGACAGGGTCTCACTGTGTAGCCTTGACTGGCCTAGAATTTGCTATGTAGACCAGGCTGGCCTTGAATTCATGGGGATCCACCTGCCTTTGCCTTCTGGGGGCTGCATTAAGGTGCACACCATCGGACAAGCTTATTCATAGAATTGTTCTTTACTGGTACAGCTGTCGTTATTAAAAGCAGCAGACCCAGGGCATCTTTTCACTGACTCGCAGTGAGTCCCCTAGCCCACGAAGGGAAATTATGATTGTCATTCAACTCTGTCCTTAATTTCTTGAGGCATTATGGGAAGACTAGGCAATCAGTGAGCTAAAAAGTTAGGGAATTATGTGTCCACAGATCACGGCGTCCCAAGAGGAGAGCCAAAGTTCTGATGGGTAAAGAACTCGAGCATTTGTTTTTTATTAACAAGCTGTAGTAAAGATTCAAATTATTTTCAATTTTTTCCAGTTATTAGTTTTTTAAAACTTGATTCCATGCCAAGAGTGTGCTTTGTGGGGCCCTGCTGAAATAGCTGTCGTATCTCTGTATAAACCCAAGTCTTCTCTAGCTGGACTGTTCATTTGCTGTTTCTCCCAAGTTCCTATGCTAGCCCTTCACTTGTGTTACATGCCCCACTAGGATGCTTTCCCTACAATCCCTTCCATTCCTCAGGGCCAGCTTACACTGCATGTGTGAGAGGAAAACCTGCCCCCTTTGATGGATTTCATGCATTTGTCGTCTGTATCACAGACTTATCTCCAGAAAAATCTCCACAACATCAAAGGAGGCTAGAGAGGAAAATGCTGCTATCCTTTAAGACTACTGCTGTAGAGGAGGGATTATTTAAAGCAATCCCTTCCAATCCTTAACTATGTGATATTGATAATCAATAATATTGCAGACCAGTAGGAATGGTGATTTCATCTCCCAACCTTCTTCTGCCTTGGAATGCAATAATTTTTCATGTCTAAGTGCAGGCTGCCTGGAGTTTTTATTTTTATGTAGCGGGGGTGGGGGGGTCTATGAGATTACAGTCCTAAAACCTCAGCAGAAAGCAACTGTTATAAACAAGATTGGCTGAGGATATACGGATTTGATTCAAAAAAACAAGGCCCTGAGTGAATGTGCACAACGCCCCCAAGGAGCTGAAAACCCCGTGGAGAAGGGTGCAGTTTTAGTTCAAAATCTTCCCAACCATTCTCTAAATATCACTAGCTCCAACTTCCCTGAGAAGAAAGCAATATTTGCAAACAATAAGGCAGACTATGGGTTTTAGACAGTATAGGATAGGCTCAGCCGTACACCGGAGCAGATGTCCACAGCTCACAGAGGTGGTTATATTGTTAAAGTTTTGTGAGTCAGTTTAAAGTAATTTGTCATTAAGTAAGCCAAGTTACTGTTCAATAATTCTTCTTGCAACTGGGCCTTTTGGTGCACATCTTTAATCCCAGTGCTCAGGAGGCAGAGACAGGCAGCTCTCCGTGAGTTCAACTGCCAGAGGGTCTACCTAGAGAGGTCCAGGACGGTCAGAGCTGTGTGAGAGAGTCTGCCTCAAAAACAAACAAACAAATAACCCCCCCAAAAAAACACCAAATAAACAAACAAACATCAACAGCAACAATAACCAAATTCTTCTTACAAATGCTGCTCTTATGACGCTCTTGGAGGGTTTGGCTCTCTTGTATTTATATGGTGGACACATTGTATAATACTACGTAATTCTGTACATGCATCTCTTAAATTCCTCCTTCAGGGATGTAATGTGTAGGTTTCAGTTGCCTGGAAGAGGGGAATTGTCAAATCTTAGAACATAGCCCCCTCAAAGAAGAGGAGATGACTATGAAATAAAGATCTTGAGCATGACAAAACTCCAGTTTTTCCTTTCATCTTATTTGCTAGCAAACAGATATCAAGTCACACTGGGAATACACTTGTCAGTTGTCAACAAGGTTGGCTGAGGATACATGAATTTGATTCCACAAAACAATGAAATATCCTGTAAGAATCAATTATTGTTTCAAGTAGGATTTCTATTGCTGTGAAGAGACACCATGGTCACAGCAGCTCTTTAAAAGGGAAACATTTAATTGGGGTGGCTTACAGTTTCAGATGTCTAGTCCATTATCATCATGGCGGGACATGGTAACATGCAGACAGAAATGTATTATATAGTGTTTATAGCACATATGTTTTTCATATTATATAATGTTTTATTATAAGTTTATGCTGTATATCCCTTATATCAGTAACTGTGATTAATTAACGTGCACACACATTGTTAATTTGGGGGGAGGCAGTTGTCAACTATTTATTAGCAACCACTGAATGCTAAAAGAGGTGAACCGTTCTTAAGGAATGCGTATAAAATTGCTTTTAAAGACACTATCCTTTCCAACAAAACTTCTATACCCTACTACTTCCAGCTATGATTTGTCTCTGTCAAACCAAGGCCAGACCAAGTGAGGGCCTCAGTGAATGACAGAGTTCGCCCTATGGAGCAATCAACCAAGCATGGAAGCACACACAACTGAAATTATTTCTCTCCCTGCTTTAAGACCAAGTTTAATGACTAAAGGAGGAACAACATTCCTCCTAATCCCTGGCCCACTGTCTCAGTGATTTCTAACCCAATCATCTAAGGGACACACATCCACTCCCACATCACCAGATCTGAGAGGCGTCACAAAGTGCCATTAAGCTCTGACACATGGGACTCATAATCGAAGCCTAGACTGTCCCCATTCTGGCCAGAGTAGTGTTACATCTTTGAACAATGACGCAGTTGGCAAAGCCAGCCAAGACTGCTCTTCCTGCTCCTTTCTGACCCAGAGGCCACAAGGATTGTGCTAGGGGTAGCCTCGGGTCCCAGAGGTCCCTGGAAGCAAGGCTCCCTCTGAAGTAACGGCATTAAACACAGGAAGGGCAGAAGCATGTCAACGAGGTGACATCTTTAGGCCGCCAGGACCCCAGAGAGGCAGACTGGCAAAGGCAGAAAGGAAGACAAGCTGGAACTCCAATCCAGATGCCAGGAAAGAGCCAGAGGCTCCAGACATACCCCCTTTCCACATTCCCAAGCTCAGCTAGCCCCCACCCGGTTCTCACGCCATACACTTGCTTTTCGTTAGCAAGAACCAAGGGAGGATCACAAGCTGAAGTGTGGGGCAAGTCTGTTGCCTATGTTCCCACCCTTCTCTTTAAAATAAGCGAAGACATGAGCAACAGACTTGCTTCATATTGCTGCTTCTCTGTGTGTGTGTGCGTGTGTGCATGTGTGTGTGTGTGCATGTGTGTGTGTGTGCGTGTGTGTGTGCATGCATATACATGCACACACTTTAAAGTTTTACATGGGGGGAAAGAATCAGGAGGTTGGCCCCTGTAGTAAACTTTCTGTTGGATATAGTTACAGTACTACACATAGTATTAAGCACCTTTGTGAATGCATTTTCTTCTTTCACTGTATGCTCTAAATCAACATTACCCAAGTACATTCAGGCAGATGTTTATGCCTGTTTTATGGGACAATGGGAGACAATGTTCCAAGTCTGAGGTATTTCTATTTTCACATTTTAACTACGTTTGTTTGCAACAGGACTTCTCAGAGCCTTTTAGGGCAAATAGATACACTTTATGAGTCTGTTTACTGGGGTAAAGTTCACCGTATTTTCCAAATTCATTTGAGGCCAGAACCTGTTTCTCATGGGCTATTTATCAGAACTGGGGTTCTGCAGAGGGATCACTGTCTCTGTTGCAGCTATTTTGAATGTTTTTTGCTTAGCAAAATACACGAGTGCTCACATGAACAGGACTTCATTCATCTCCCCCTTTCTTCATCTGCAGCAACCACAGGCTTCTTCTTGTTTCATAACTTTTCGTGTGCTCTCAGAGATTTGACCGTATCTTTCTCTCTCCTCTTCGCTTGCAAGAGACTCTTGAGAGCACTATTTCCATCATTACCAGAAGCTTCTGGAAACCAGTGGGTCCTGATGGTGAGGCCCTAGACAAGAAGCCATTTCTGGTCCAAAGTCAACATTTAGCTCCAAGGGGCCTCTAGTTCTGGAACATAAAACAGTGAACATATTTGAGGTATTTGTGGGATGGTTTATGACTGTGCTTTTTAGCATAAAACGGACACCGAAAAATCATCAGTAGCCCCATCACTCCCAAATTCTGAGGTAAGAAAACACTGACTCTTGGAGGGTCTGCCTCCTGGGGTCCTACCTATGGGTCTATATTTTTTAACAAGTATTTTGGGTAATATTTGTTATTGCAAGTATTAAAAAGGCATCAAATTATCTAGGAGGAATGAAGACTAGATGGTTAATATAACAGCAAGAGTTATAGAAAGAAAAAGGAGGGGCTACTTGACCAGGAGGCAGGAGCAGAGGTTGACCAACACCAAAGTTCTCTTGTTCTTTGCACAAAGCAAGCATGGGGGAGAAAGGGGTTTATTCAATGTCACAGGCCATCTTTGAGGGAAGCCATCAAAGGACTCCAAGCAGGAACAGAGGCACTCTCAACATGGAGGGACAGTACTCACTGACTTGCTCTCCATGGCTTGCTCAACCTGTTTTCCTATATAACCTTAGACCACTTGCCCAAGAGCGGCACCACCCAAGAGGGCAGACCCACTCACTTTAATCATAAATCAATAAAATGCCCCACAGACATGCTCAAAGGGCAATCTGATGAAGTCAATTCCTCAATTGAGATTCCCTTCATAGGTGACTCTTGATTGTGTAAAGGTAACAAAAACCAGCCAGTGAGACATGCCTGCATCCTTGCACTAGGCTGAGCTAGGCATGAGTGCTCCTTGCACTCAGTTGAGCTAGGCTGGAGCTCTGACCGTTGTACCATCAATCTTGAGGTTTGTGTTCCTAAATTGACACACTAGCCATGATTCATCTGAATCTGGGGGTCTTTTTAAAATTTAGTTATGACCCGGTGAACCGTGTTAAATTGATATCTTCATCAAGGAATTGTAGATTTGCTGGGCCCAGACAAGAACTATACATACATACATTCATGTGTACATGCCAACATACATGCACTGGCTACTGGCACAACTGGTATTTCTAATTCTTCATGCAATTGTTCAAGAGCTTCTGGGTGATGAAAAAATGACCCTCAATTTTGAAATGATCTTCGTGTGTCTTCTCTATGGGTCCTACATCCAGAAGCAGGGATTACTTGGGGAGTTTTATTTCTTCAAGAGAGGAGCAGGGGAATAAAAGTGATGTCTGCTTTATTAAAAATAAAATAAGCATCCTAAACAAAAGTTTGTTATTTCTAAAAAAAAATAATAATCCCCCTTCATGTCTAGCCACCAAGAGAGTCTCTGCTGCAACTGCTTTCTTGAAAATGTTTAAATCAAAGCCTGGAAAATCTTGCAGCCATTACCCTGTAATCTCTATGAATCACCGATTTGCTTTTCATGACTTTCTCCGCATTCCTTCTATATTTTGTAGTTTATTTTGTTCCATGCTTTTAGCTACAGCTTTGCCAAGCCCCAGAGTCTAGAAGTTACCCAAGCAGGGAATGTGTGCACCCCACTCTGCAAGCTGCCTCCCTAGCAACGAGGCACACATCTGACTTCTCTTCCACCCCATGCTCTTTCTGTCTGGCGCAGAGACAGACGGAAAACCATCAGACCTAACACTCATGGACCAAGGCTGTAAACGGTCCAGGATGCCCCACGTCAGTTAGAAGCCTTCCTTTCCTTGTTACTGTGAGTACATCCTGCAGGGGCTGACAACGTTTAAGGGAGCGGGGCTACCGCAGTTGTGATCTGTTGGGTGCGACCACATTGTGGCTTCGTTAGTGCAATACATAGTTTATTTTAACTTCGCTTACTGAGTCTCTCCCTTCACTTCTCATTTGCGAACTCTACACATCTGCTTGTGATACCACACACTCCCTTGCTAAGCAAATATTTATTTCTTTTTCCTTCCAACATGGGCAAGAAGTTTGAGAGCCAGTTTGCTAGATCAGCTTCCTTCACCGTGCGTGTAGATGGGCGTTTCTGGGTTTGTCCTGGTGTCAGCAGGGTGGGTGTCTGATTTACTCATTCAAACATGTACTCATAATTCAATACACATTCATTTATTTACTAAGTTTTTATTAAGTGTGTATTGTTGTGTGGAGCACAGGCATTGATTTGGCATGGGCAATGTAATGGGATGAAAGGCGGTTGGGCAGTCAAAAACAGCGCGGTCCCCTCGGGACCTGTCAACTGCCTGGTGCAACCTTGGAACTACAGTTTATTCTAGAGGGACCCAGGTCCTTTAGGATGCACGCCCACAAAAGTCAACCTTTGTACACAGTCTGGAATTTTCAGAACGGTCAAAGCGCCTCACTGGGATGTTTTGTAATTTACAACTCGAAATGGGTTCAACTGCTTAAGTAAATACAAGAAGAACAAAGGGCAGTCATTAGCTGTAGAGTAAGATTTTAAATGAATAATTCACAAATTGACTATATAAACAAATGCTTTATAATAATTACAACTTGCACTGTGGGCTTGATATTTTTTGACGGGGGGAGGTGGGTTTCTGCTTGGTTTGCTCCCTATGTGTATACCTTAACTCTTGGGAACCCCAAAGATCCAAGTGGAATGTGATAAAATGTGCTTACATCTTAGGATATTTCCACTAACAAATGTAGAGGAACTACAGGAAACACATTTTATCTGTTGGTTGCTATCATACGAAATTTGCCTTGCTAGCAGAAGGAAAATGTAATCGCGCAACCGTGGCTGCAGTCACTGCAGGTGTGTGCCACTCTCTTCTAACACGCAAACATGTGAGGTGACCGTGCCGCTGCCATTGCCAAAAGCGACATCAGAACACTCTTTAACATAGTCATCCGGGTATCCACCAGCAACGGAAGGAACTAGAGACTGGGATGAGTGTGGAGGGCTTGGAAGAGCTATGCGACCTGATAAAGCCGTAGTCAGGTGATTCTCCATCTGTGGGCTACAACCCTTCCCGTGTGTTGTGATCTAGCTGCCCTCCCTCCCCCTGACCGACAGTGGAACTTCCTTGTGGTCTGTAATTGACAAGGATGTTTGTGTTCTTTCTGGCCGGTGTATTTCCACAGAGGCAGTAGAGGTATAAGAGGCTTTGGCCGGGCAAAGTAAAGGTTGCTATTCTTCCACCTGAAAAGAAGCCTCCGTGTCTCAATCCTGGCACCCCCAGTCAGTCTTGGCATCCAGGCTGCGTTGGCTGCTGCAGGGGGTTGGTTGAATGATTCTTCCACCGGGGTCACCGAAGACCACAGGGAAACACACAGATGCCTACATTCCAACTCATGACAGTAGCAAAATCACAGCTATGAAGTAGCACTTAGAATAGTTTTAGGATTGGGTCACCGCAACATGAGGGACTGTGTTAAAGGGTCACAGCGTTAGGAAGGTTGAGAACCACTGACTTAGTCAGTGTCTTAGTCCCTGTTCTGTTGTCATGAACAGACACCATGACCATGACAACTCTTATGAAAAGAATTCATTTAATTGGGGGCCTTGCTCACAGTTTTAGAGATGTAGTCCATTTTTATCACGGCACGGAGCATGGTGACACACGGGGCCCTGGCGCAGCGGCTGACAGCTACATCCAAGTCCACAGGCTGAGAGAGGGGTGGGGACTGAGGCTTGGCATGGGCTTTTGAAACCTAAAAGTCCTCCCGCTAGTGACACGCTTCCTCCAGCAAGGCCACACTTCCTAATCCTTGTAACTCTTTCAAACAGTTCCATTCCCTGGTGAGCAAGCACTCAAATATATGAGCTTGTGGGGCCATTCCCATTCAAACCACCACGGTCAGCAGCATGCTTGTACTTAGAAAATGTACTCGCCGTTGAGAAGAGATACAATTAAAAGTTCTCGGATTATCATTATTGCCTTGTGCTGATGCCGAGGTGAAATTACCTGCACCATCTCTCTCAGCGGCCTCGGGCTAGGGCGTGGTGAAGTGGGAAGCAGAAGTCATTCCGTTCCTGTCTTGTTCCAGGCCCACCCAGTGCTTTAAAAAGATTCCTGATCACTACAAAATACCCATAAAGGGTGGAAATGAGAACACCCAGATGGGAAGCTGCATGGTAAGAAACCACAGAGGGAGATGGGGCCATTTTGTCCTCAGCATCCTTTAGCAATGACTCACATGATAAATGCCCATGTTCAGTTCCAGGAAAAAATTTGTCTCTTTAGAAAAAATTCTATGTTTTCCATTGTCAGAGAACCAAAACTAAGTAACCCAGCATGTTTCCATTTTGCCTTCTCTGCCAAGAAGCTTGCGCCAAAAATGTATTAGCCAAGTGTTATAATTATCCCCCATCAGGTGCCTAAAGCCATTCACTCCTTTTTTTTTTCCTTCAGACATTCCTGGTTTTCTTTTGGCCTTAAACAGTTTATAACAGTTTATTTTACATTGTTTGGATCTGAAAGTTTTTTTTTTTCATCTCCAGGGAAGGGTTTGGTCACCTGACATTCTAAGTCACCTTTAAACTCAAATTCTATGAAATTTTCAATAAAGCTCAATTGTCATTTTATGTGGTGGCACTTTGTCTGCATGAATGTACGCTGTATATGTAACATGTACATGCCTGGTGCTCATGAGAGCTAGGAGATGTCAGACTTCCTGGACCTGGAGTTGCACGTGGTTGTGAACTGCCGTGTGAATGCTGAGAACTGAACCCAGGTCCTGGGGAAGGGCAACAAGTGCTTTAGCTGCTGTGCCGTCATCCTAGCCCCCAAGTTTTGTATAGTTTAAAATGCATTAAGAGCCTACTATCTCCTAATCTCCATGTAATGTAACCCTAGTGTTCTTAGAGCTCTTTAGCCGCTGAGCGCCAATGAGGCCATGTTTGTATTTAGTTACACCTTCAGCTCTGTAACCAGACCCTGCAAAATGGTAGAGTATCAGGGACCCTTAGATCTATTATTTACAGTCTTGGGACACTGCAGGCATTGAGCACAGACTGTTGGCTTTGTCATTTGAACACTTTCCCCTTGGAACCTGCCCCTTTCCTCTTCTCGTCGGCTCTGATCTACCAACAGTGATGACTTCTGGGAAAATGCCAACCTGAAAACCCCCTGATCTGATCACTCCCTGATTACTACACACTCCCTTCATTTGGTTGGGTTAAGGGAACTGTGGGAAGGCCATCTTCATACCTTTCTTATAGAGGAACAATGGCGATATTATGGGCGGAATCATGCAGGGAAAGAGAGTCAAGGGGAAAAGAATAGTTCCCAGGTCTGTGTCTGCTGTCTTCTGGAATTGGAGACAAAGGTACAAATAGGTAGGAACAACATTCGAGAGAAGGCAGTGTTGAAAATCCAAGAGAAACAGTTGCCATTCCCAAACCGTCAGGACCCTGTGAAGCAGGTGTTATTGTTCCTCGGTGACACAGGAACACTACACTCAATCTGTTTTATCCAAAACACAAAGCTCATTACCATGGAGCGGGGACTCCAGCCAAGTCTGTTGGGCTTTTTCCATGACACACCTGTGTGAGGTGGGTGACGGAACAGGCCTTTCACGTTCCTCCTTGTCTGCTTCTATCTGTAACCCAAACCTACAATAGACGATAATTACACCAAAATGCTTCCAAAGTCAACTTCTTCCTCTGACAGAGGCCAAAGACTGCAAGCAAACTCCTCTCTTCTCGTGTGGGCCATGGTAACAAGGAGGGAAAGAGTCACACAGGCGATGTGAAACCGAGATAGCGATGGGAGGTCTCAGTATTTAATGTGATTTTCTACCAAGAATCAAACAGAGGTAAATATGCTCCAGAAAGTAATATAAAACTCACGCATGCACACACACACATGCGAGCACACACAACCACACACACACACACACACACACACACACACACACATGAGTGAATGCAATGTCAGCGTTATAGGAGAAACGAGTGGATCTCTGGGAGTCCATGTTTGCTCATTGCCCCTGCCAGCCAACTCTAATACATAAAATAAGACTGCAGAACTCTGTTATCATGCATTCTCCTTCCTGAGAGAAGTCTTTCCATCTGTGACATCTGTGTGACTGACTGCTTTGTAGGCGGAACGAATGAAAGAAGGGAGAAATATTCTGAGACTAACATGATAAACTACTTCTGGAGGGGAACAGCGTATTATCTGACTTTTGCGCCAGGTTCTAGCCACCTGGCATTGCAGCCCCCTTGACTCTTTAGAGAAGGGCCAATGGCATCTTCTGTGTCTGGGAGGAGGGTGCGAGCAGGCCTGGATGGACCATGCTGTACCGACCATCTAGGAGGCATGCTCTGAGGCCTCTCTCACCACCAGGAAACTCAACTTCCTCTGAACCAGAGAATTTTTTGAGAGTGAAAACACCCCAAAGACACAGCCAATGTTTTTAATATTGATTTAAAGCCATGGAACCTTTTGTGTATACACAAATGTAACAAGTTGGAAAAATATTATCCTGACACTTGACACCTTAATCCCTCACAAGGAGGAAGCCTTCATTGTCTGGAAAATACCTTGGTAAACATGCTTGGGATATGACGTCAGTGGGAGCCGAGACCTCAGAGCAGAAAGAACAGAGGGAGAGGAGGGCCGAGGGGAGAGGAAAATGAGGAAAAAGGGGCAGCGCGAAGGGAAGCGGGAATTAAAGAAATGATGATGGTCTATGTATATGCATAAATAGACATTTAGCTCTGTGTATAATTTATCTGCCTGCCTCTCATCTCTCCCAGTACATGAGCTTGTATGGAGCTCGGGACTTTTCTTTTTAAAATTATTTTTACCATTTTTAATTATATGTACATCTGTGGGGGGTGGCCCATGCAGGTGGCTGCAGCGTGGGTGAAGGCCAGCGATGTCAGCTCTCTCTAGACCTGATGGTTCCGAGGCACCCACCAGACATGGCTGGGGGGAACCAAACGTGGGTCCCCTGCCAGAGCAGGGCTTGAGTACTTGCTCTTAACTTCTGAGCCATCTCTCCAGCCCTAATCCTTTTACTTTCAAAAAAATGAAACAAGACGCGTTTCAGATACATAGCAACCCCGTGAGCAAGCGTTATGATGCCCAGAAAGGCAAGTTTCTTGACAGAGCTCTTAACTGGCAGGCATGGAGCAAGTGAAATTGTATCTGTTGAAGTCAATTTATCTCACTACCAAATACATTTTTTTTTTATTCTTTTGCTTTCTCCCTTCTCCCGCCCTCAAAATGTCTTCTGTTAAGTTTACAAATACTTTTGGTGATTCAGTCCGTTTCTTATGGAGCTCAAAGAAAGGCCTGAGTTCTGTGTTTGGCCATGGTCCAACTACAGTGGGTGGGAATGGTGCTACAGAGGCCCAAGAGCCAGAAGAAGTTGCGATCATAATCGCTCCAAGTTCTAAGAACTCTTAAAATCTTGGCGTCTTGACCTCTGGGATTGGTAGGTTTTAGGAAATTGAAATTGCATTTTAGGAGTGCAAGGAGGATCCACACAACCCTTGCGTGTGTCTATGCAATCATTACTTGTCAATGCATATGAAGGAGGAGGGTGGAGAAAGAGAGAGAGAAGGAGGGATGGAGGAAGACACTCTGGCGACTTGCTGCATTCTAAACTTGAAATAGCAATAACAATCAGACTTGACATAAATGTTTATGTTAGAAGCAAACGCAAAAGAGAGACCAGAAGGAAATGCTTATTGTACCCCCAACATTGCATTGGATGTAGGAAATAGGGGTTTCCCCAAAACACATGCACTCTGTGATCTTTGGTATCTCAATGGTTACTGCCAACTCAGATAACAACCAAGTCTGAGTCTTCTGTCTTCAGTTATGAACATATATCTCAGAGTTTTTCTTAATGAGGAAGTTCGATACTTAGCATGGTGCTTAGTATACAAGAAGAATATAAGAAATATATCTTGGCTCATGGGTAGATTTATGGACACATGGAAGGGCAGAGCGGCCAGGGAGCAGAGGTGGTGGCCCCCATCTCTTGATCTCTTTGACATCACCACAGACCTTTGCAGAGGGCCAGGTGTTCTCGTTGATTTTTTTCTTGAGACTCTGTCAGGCGTAATTATCTAATCAGGGGCCCAAGGCTCTTCATCCGGTTTCTAAGGACACACTTCCCAAATGACAAGCCAATCCAAGCCTGAGTCAGGGCTGTGGACAGCCCAGAAGGTCTTTAAAAGATGGGAGGAATGGGAGAAGAAATCTCACAGGGATCCTCGGTTGCGTCATCTCGATAAACTCCAGCTCCCATGACCGTAGCCCTGTGCAACATTGCTGTTGGCTGGTTCGACCTTACTCCTTAATTCAGATTCTCTTATGCTTATACAGCCTCAGAGCCTGCCTATTAAAGTGCTTTCAAATGTTTGGGAAGTCAGTCGTATTTAAGTTTATCCCCTTACTGTTTGGATGACAGGAACTATTTGTAAACGGAGCGCCCTGCCAGTTACCAGCATTTATTTGCAGTTGTATCACAAATGTTTTTGAAACTTGTGTTTATCTATAATTTGACACATCAAGAGGACTTTTGCTCTTGGCCCGAGCTCCTGCCAAGGCAAATGGTTATGTGTTAAAGTTGCTTTCATCAGACCTTCACAGACCTCATGGCTGACTCTCTCGTCTCCCTCACATCAGGGTTACCCAAGCTGATGTTAAGAAAGCAATTGAACACATATGTGACAAGCTGGAGAGCCCAACTGAGAGGAGAGCAGGCAGGGGGTGGAGGGCAAGCTCTGCTTGGAGTACTGTTCTAAATAAAGGGCTGTTTTTGGAGAAGCTGACTCTGACATCCACAAAGGCCATTTGGCAGAGGACCCAGCTGCTCTCCCAGCCACCTCTGTGTTGATTACAGGGGTTGCTCTTTGCTCCGCTGCTAAATTCAGAGGACGATGTATCCTGCCCCAAAGGCATCTGTTTCGCTCTCCTTGCTTACCCGCCATTGCAGTTAAGCCCCGAGAAATCCTATCTTGGCCAATATACAGGGAGAAGCTCTCAGCTGGAAAGATGAATGCTTTTTGTGATGGATTTTGAAAATCATAGTGCTTCGTTGCTGGAAGGAGATCCTCCTAGATGATCCAGTCCAAGCCCCAGCTTATCTAATTCATGTATTCATTCAACAAATATTTGCCAAACTCCTTCCACATGCCAGGCACCATTCAACACGATAGGGGAATACTGGGAATGGAACAGACAAGGCCTTTCCTTCATGGAGCAAGTAAACAAATACCGTGATTTTGGGGAGTGTTTACTTTATTGAAGATGACCAAGGAGGTAATGAAGGAATGGGTGATTGGCGAAGTGCTGTTTTAGAAAGAAAAACCCCAAGAGGAGGCAGTATTTGAACTGAGAACAAATTATGGGCGACTCACCAAGCAGAGATTCCCCCAAGGAGATAGACAGAAAACAGTCAGTGCAGCTGACATAGCAGTCAAGGCTGCAAAACCAGAAGGTTGGCATGAAGCTGAAGCTCACACGGTGGAGTTGAAGAAGAGCAGAGATCAGATCACATGGGGCCAGGGAGCTCCAGTGAGGGATTTCTGTCTAATCCACATGGAAGCAAGAATGAAGGGGACTTCTCCTAGGCAGGGATTTCCAGGCAACAGGGTTGACCCTGAATCAAAAGCTGTCTTCCTTCTCTCCTGTTTTCCCACCAAATTGATGCTCTAGGAGGCTCGGGATATTGGAAAGTATGTCCTGGCACAACACAGAGAAATTAATCCAGGAATATATGCTCTTTTCATAATGACAATCACTCTAGATTGAAATAATCTCTCTGGCTGGTTGTTTTATGGGTTTGCTTCTCTGTGTGCTTTCCCACCCTTAACGTTCCAGACTCACAAGGGAAGGAAATCCCTCCCTGGAGCAGCTCCCCAGCTTGGCTGATCTGTGGTTCACCTTCAGAGCGTTTCTTGACTCCGCAGCCCACCTGTGCCAGTTTTTACTTAATAATTTTAATTTTAAAGTTATTGACATGCCTCAGTTGATAAAATTTTAGTGACTTTGATGTCTGGCTAGATTATCTTTAATTTCACATGCAAAACTAAGATTAAGGTTACAAGATTAAGGCTTTAAAGTTTCAGCATTGCAGTTGTGAGGTTATTTAAAATAACACATGATTCACACATATTTATAATCATCCAGTGATGCCCTATGGTCTTGATCAGGTTTACATTTGTTTCATCACTGAAAACCCTTTATGCATAACCCTCCTTCCTGTACTACAACAGAGGACACAGCGTGGGTGATGAACGTTTCCTGCACGTGTGACATCGAGATGGAACATGGGTTCTGGTGTTGTCGGCCTGATTCATCCGTTCCAGACCACACCTCCCAGTCTCTCCCATTACCATTTCAGCACCAAGTACCATTGTCTGACCCGGGTTCCTCAGTCTCAACACTGATTGGCTGGGGACATGTCTGTTCGGCAGGGATGACCCTGTGCATTGGAGGATGCTCAGCAGTCTCCCTCGTCCTCCTACCAGATGTCAACAGCCCCTTCCACGACATCTAGTATTGTTAGACATGGCCAATGGTGTGTTGTAGAGCAAAATTACCGGCATCTCTTCATCCCTGATTTGAGAATCAGTAATCTGCAGCCACTTTCTCTGTAAGTCGTGAAGTACATTTAACCGGTTCTGTGATATCATCCATCAAACATCAATGACTTTCAGTCTTGTAATGCCCAAGCACTTTGCTATGACCAGCATTTATTATTATTTTTTTATTATTTCCCATTGTTCAGATCTATTTCACTCAGCAGAATGTGAATTCCTCAAGGACAGCTTTCATGTTTCTCTTCTCTGCAGCACTTAGTGTATTTTGACAGGACACAAAGGTGGTCTTCCAAGTGAGGGCAAGAAATCTTTAAGAGAACTCTGATATCATCATGGAAAAGCATGACTGTCAGTGGGGGTGCTCAGTAGCCATTGCTGCACTCACATTATGCTGGCCTTCTTTAGAATGGGCAGTGTGAGAGAAGAAATTTGGTGGCTCTGTCATTAGACATGAGAATTTATTCAAAAAACAGGTACAGGGTAACAATGACTGGACAAACACTTCTCAAGATTCAAGTATAATGAATAAAAACCAGAGAAAGTTCTTCCTCAGATGGTGATAGCTTACTGCAAGAGGGAACTGGACTGGGAGGTCAAAAGACAGATCTACAAATGCACACATAAATACACAAAGTAATCTCAGCTCGAGCTATAAATACTTAAGGAAAATAAGCAGTATAGTTATCCAAGGACAGAGAGGGGGAAATTTCTACTCTAGACCAACGGAAGGAATGAGCTAGAAAAACTGTTGGCAAAGTATCGAATGGGCATTCCCCACTCTTCCCAAAACAAAAACCAAGCAGGACTCTACAGAAGAAAATAACGAGTTATGTTCAAAGCGAAGGTCATGGGTCAGGGTGACTGAGCACACAGAGGAGGGGGTGTGAAGGGATAGAGCACACTGTGTCCATGGCTAAGCTTTGGAATTTAAGAGCAGGGAAAGCTATCGAATAGCTTAAAACACAGATGCATGATTTATATTTTGTAAATAGCAGTTTTATTGAGATATAACCCATCTACCACAAAATTCTTTCTTCTAAAGTGGACGATTCAGTGGGTCATAGAATGTTCAGACTTGTGCAACCAAGCTGTTTAATTTAGAACATTTTTATTGTCTCAGAAACTTCCCCAGATCGACAGGCAGTCTCCCTGTTCACTCTGACACTTAACTCTAACATAGCCCATTCTATTTCCTTCCTATATGAGTCTACCTATTTGAACATCTCATATAAATGGAATTAAATATCAGGTGACCTTTTGTGTTTAGCTTCTTTCACTTAAAGTAAGGTTTCCATGGTTTATCCGTATTACAACATGTATAACTTCATATTTTTATGGGTAAGTAATTGGGCAGTACATGGGCACACTTCACTTTATCCATCGAAAAACCTTTGTTTCTACTTTTTATGTTTTGGAAAAATTTTTATGTGGACATGTTCTCCTTTCTTTGGGGCCTATTCCTAGAAGTGAAATTCATTATTTTGGCAACCACAGAGTTATTTTTTAAGAATTTGTCAACCCATTTCATAAAACATCTGTACAGTTTATGACTACCAGAAATACATGGTGGCTCAGCTCGCTCCAATCTATGTCAACCCTATTGTCACCTGTCTTTTTAGTGAAAGCCTTTCTAGGGAGTCCGGGGAGCTGTCTGCTGTCTTATAACTCTTGTTTGCATCTCTACAATGACCAATCATGTTGAACATGGATCTTGGTGATTTTCACAGTTTCTTAAAATAGCATCCATTCAATTTTATTTGCCCATTTTCCATTAGGTCCTTTGTCATGATATTTTTGAGTTAGAAGAGCTAAAACACTTTTTCTAGGTATGTCTTCTAACAGATACCTCACTTGCCAATATTTTCTCCTATTCTGCAGATTGCATTTGGCTTTTTCATTATGTTATTAGAGGCATGGCTTTTTGTAAGATTTAGATAAAGCCCAGGTTACTTTTTTTCTTTTGTGATTTTTGGTGTCAAACCGAATAAGGCTTTGGCTAAGCCAAAGTCACAGAGATTTACTCCTCTATTTTCTTCTAAGAATTTTATAGTTTCAGACTTTATGTTTGGATCCATGATTTATTTGAATTAGTTTCTTTGATGGCACAAGAAAGGAGCCCAACTTCATCCTTTGCTTTATGATTTTGACATCTTAAATCTTCCAACCCGTGGGGAATACACAGGTCCCCACTATCTCACGCCTACTTTATTCACGTTCAACAATGCTTTTGTACTTCCCATGGGGTACATACATCTTGCACTTCGTTAATATTGTTCTTAAATCTATTATTCTTTCTGATGCTATTGAAAGTGGAATATTAAATTTCGGATGCTCTTTAAGAGCATAGTAAAATATGATTGCGGTTTGTATGTTGACTGCGTAACTGAAATCTGACTTAACGAATAAATTAGTATTTACTCTTGCCATCAACTTGTCCTCCTCCTCGTCTTCCTCTTCCACCTCCTGCGTGTTCTTATTCTCCTCCACCCTCCCTTTCTATACTTCCTCTGCCTCTTCTTCCCCATTTTCTTCCATCTCTTCCTCCCCTTCCCTCTTTCCTTCTCCTCCCCTTCTTCCCCCTACTCTATCACTACTATGAACTATGATGTAAATGTCTATTATGTCTTTCTATTTATCCCAATACAATGCCTATAATAGTGATGAGTAGAAGTGGCATGAGTGGAATTATCTTGTGCATATTAAAAATCAGCTTTTCTTTCATTATTGACTACAATGTCATAAGTCTGCATTAGATATGTACTTCATTATAATGAACAAATTCTCTTTAATTCCTAGTTTGTTGTGGCTTGATCATGAAAAGAAACAGCATCTTGTCAATATCCCTTTTAAGTCAAGTGGGGACATGGACTACTTATTTTTTGAACGTGGTATATTACCTTGATTGATTTTCACATATTAAGCCAGCTTTGCATTCTTGGGAAAAAGCCTACTTGGTCATGGTTTATAATTCTTCAAATATGTTGTTGGATTTGGTTTGCTAGAATTTACTGAGGATTTTCGGAGCAGGAAGCAGAGGGCTCACACGTGGAACCGAGCACAAAGCGGGGAGAGAAACTAGAAGCGGTATATGACATTAACCCTCAAAGCCTGCCTGCCTCCAGGAACAAACCCCCCCAGCAGCGCTGTACCTCCTAATCCTCCTTAAGCAGCACCGCCAACTGGAGACCAAGTGTTCCAACAGCTTAGCCTATGGGGGCCGCTCTCATTCAGACCTCCCACATTACACTCCCTGGCCCCTCAAGGCTGGTGGCCATATCACCAGGCAAGATATATTCAGTCCAACTACAGAAGTTGCCACAGTCTTTCACAATTTCAACACTGTTTAAACGTCCAAAGTTGAAACCGTCTTCGGAGACTCACGGCAATCTCTTAATTGTAAACGTCTGCGAAATAAGAAGAAAGTTGAATGCTTTCAACATAATCGCCCAGAACATACATTACTATTTCAAATGAGGGGAAAAGGGAATATAGTGCGTAAATACTGGACCAAAGCAAGACTGAAATCAAGCATGGCAAGCACCCAACTGTTTAGTTCCCTATCTAGTGTCGAAGAGGTCTCAGAGGGCATAGCCCCTTTAGCTTTGCTGCCTGCAACATAGATCTCTCTCTTGTCTTGAGCTACTTCCGCTCCCTGGATGCAGCTCTCCTTGGCAGATATCCCAACACTCTGGCATCTCCGACATCTTGGAGTTACTTTCACAGCTTCGTGCAGTGGCCTCTCACAGACTCCGATTCTCTCAGGACCTTCATGGAAGGGGCTCCCTGGCCACGTGTTGCCTGGACCCAGTAGCTCTCTGAACACATAGAGGAAGAATCCAGTACCTGTTCACTTTTGCATCGTTCATTCCCCTAACGCACCGCATGGGCAACACTGCCAAGTTCAGCTGCCAGGTTAGGTTGGACCCTCGCCCTCTGACCACGTGAGCTACGGCTTTTGTTTGCTGTTGTCCTCTAGGATCAGGATATTTCTTCGGCATTTTCCTTTCATCAATTGGAAGCCTAGTTGGGTGGAGTCTTGGCCCAAGGGCACTCTACCCTATGTTCTAGTGAAGATCCGTCTCTCCGTGAGGGTGCTAATTTCCTTGGCAATTACAACCTTTCTTCCAGCACAATCCTTGGCTATAGCATTAAGCTTTTTAAGGCTCCTTTTCTCTCCAAACTGTACATTTTTATTTGTTTCTGCCCCCACTTGCTCTTTTCCATTGCAGACCGTCATCAGCATTACCAGTAACGGCACTACAGATTCAATATTACGCTGTCTTGAAGTCCCTTCTGCCAAAAAATTAGTCCATTAGTTTAAAAGTTTGCCTCAGGCAGGTTCTTAGGACAGGCCAGTCAGCAGCTAAAGTTTTGTTTGCCAAAATATGCTGAAATAGCCTCTGGTCCAGTTGTTAATATTATTGCCATCTGGAATCCCTGGAGTCGGGTACCCACAGTCCACGCAGCTCTCAGGACTGCTATCTCATAGGCATCTATTAGGATGCCCCTTAAAACTCTGCTTACAGACAGCCATCAGCTATTTTCTAGTCAAAGTTGCAAGGGTTCCCACATAATTCCAAAACACAACGTGGCCAGTTTCTTCCCAGCAGCAGCCCACCCCCCAGGACCAAGTTCTGAGCTTCGTATTTTTCTCTTGTGGCATCAAAACGTTGCCAATTCAACTTACAGAAGGAAAAGTTTCTTTGGGCTTATGGCTCCAGAGGGGTAAGAGTCCATGATGGTATGGAGGCGTGGCAGCAAGAGGCAGGTATGAAAGCGGGAGCAGAAGGCAGAGAGCTCACATCTTCATAGACAAGAACATAACAGAGGATGGCACTGGCTGTTGGGTGAGATCGTAAACGCCCAGGGATGCTCTCCTTCCAGCATCGCTCCCAAAGATTAGACAACCTCATCAGACAGCATCACCAACTTGGGAGTAAGTGTTCAAGTATCTAAGTCTACGGGAGATAAGCTCGTTCAAGCCCCCACAGTTCACTTTATGATGCTCTTATTTCTTTCCCTTTGTTCTCGTTCATTCCTTTCCAGGGTTTTCAAGTTTGAGTCTGCTCTCTTCCTGTGCTCAGTTCAAACATGCTAAATATTTATCAGTTCTACTACCAGTCTTTTCAAAGAAGCAACATTGGTTCTTTGATTTTTCCATATCGTCCTTCTAATTCTATTTTTTATAAAAATTAATTACTCAGCTTTATTATTCTCTTTCTGCTGCCATTGAATTTGGTCTGATCTTCCTCTAGTTTCTTCAGGTGACAGTTTACTGTGTTGAGTGATCTACATACGCATTGGAAGGTAAACTCACTGTCTAAACATGCACACTTTGGTACGGCATACTCTCATTCCTCTAGCTCGGTTTCCCAACGCTCTTTGAAATTTCTGTTTGGCCCAATGAGCTTATGTAGAAATGTGTCTTTTAATTCCCACACATTTGCAAATTCCCCAACTCTCTTTCTATTATTGATTTCCAAGTTGTTTCCATTATGTTTAGGAAACAAGTTCTGTATAACTTCACCTTGAAACATTTTGGGCTTATTTTGGGACCAAAGTACTTCAGAAAATGTTCCATGAGTACATAAAAAGAATATGTATTTTGTTACTGTTTAGAGGAATACTCTATCTCTCTCTTTCTCTCTTTATATATTAATATATATATATGATGTAATATATATGTATATATATATCCATCTAGCTTATAGCATTGCCCAAGATATATATTTTTTCTTTTGGTTTTCTGTGTAGCTACCCTGCAATTAGTGAGTTTAGAGTATTCAAGTCTCCAAATATCACCATTGTCATTTGTTTCTCCTTTGATTCTGGCAGATTTTTAGAAAATGTATTTTTGGACTCTGTGTTAAGAGGACATATGTTTATAATTATTATAATCTTTGTTATAGATTGTCACTTTTGTCATAATGCAATTATTTTTCTAAAATTTTTCCTTTAAAGTCTACTTTCTCTGATTTTTGTGTAGTTCTCCATATTTTCCCTCTCCCAGTTATTTCTTGCTATTATTTACATGATTTATTTTCGGTAATGTTCACTTTAGCCTATGTGTGTGCTTGAATCTAAAGTGAGCTATTTTCTTTCAACACTTTGAATAAGTTTTGTTACTGTTTTCTGATCCCCACGATTTCTGGAGTAAAATCAAGTTTATGTTTTTAAAGTCAAGTTTTTATTTTCTCGTTGTCTTTTACACTTCAAATAACATAATCTTTTTTTTTCCTCTTACTTGGATGTATTGGTCAGTTTCCTATATGTAGACGAGTGGGTCTTTTTAAAATCACATTTGAACAGTTTGGGCTCTTACTTCTTCACCTTTATTTTTCGGATCCCTCACACACAGCCATGGTTTCTATTTTGTGACTATTACTAGGCTTCATGACTCCTACAGGTGTCTAAGAATCCGTTCATTTGGAAAACTTCTTTCTCCTTTCTTTCCCCCAAAAGTTGACATCAATGAATTTACTTTCAAGCTAACTGAATTTTTCTTCTGATACATTAGATATGCTTCTGTGCTCTTCTGGTGAAATTTTCATTTTTTTCTATTTTTTATTATTTGAGAATTTTGTAAGCGTATATACTATATTTTGGTTAAACCCACTTACCCTTCCCTTTTATTTCCTTATCTATCCCCCCTACTTTTATTTCTTAATATCATGTTGTCTTTTTGTTGTTCCTTTTTAAGTTACAGAGTCTATTTACTGCTGTCTATATATACATGGATTAAGATCTAGGAGAGCATGGGTAACCTCACCGTGATGCCATCCTGTAAGGACCATCTAGGAGAGCATGGGTAACCTCACAGTGATGTCATCCTGTAAGGACCATCTAGGAGAGCCTGGGTAACCTCACAGTGATGTCATCCTGTAAGAAATCTGACTTATCTTTTCCTAGCAGTCACTACATGTCCAGAGCTCCTCAGCCAGGGGTGCAACTTCATGTGCTCCACCCTCATCTGTGCTGGGATTTTGGACCACGTGGGCTTGTGCAGGTAGTTACAGCTGAATTCGTTTCAGTAGTTTTATGATTCAACTCCAGAATTTCCAGAAGACTTAGGAATATTTATTTGTTGCTGTTCTCCACTTGAGATTTATTGTTTTCATATTTTCTTCATTTTTACATGGTTTTTATTATTGGAAGCTATTTATAAAACAACTGGTTTAAAATCTTTAATAATTACAATGTCAGACTCCTCAGGGACAGCTTATATTCATTCTGTGCATCAGCTACACTTTCCAGTTTCTCTGCATTTATTATTATTTTTATTGAAAATGGCATTTTCAGTACCAGAATAACTCTGATGTCACATCCTACTTCCTTTCCACAGTTTGTCATGTTCCTATCCATTTTTTATAGTGACTTTCTTGTATGTAATTCTATAACATCTGGTCCTAGAAAACACTGCTTTCTTCTAGATTTGCCCTTCCTGTAGCACCTGGATCATCCCTGCACTGGATGCATAGTGAATGCCGGTTAATGGAGAATGAATCGAAAAGATTCACTAGAAAACCTCACTCATGTTCATCCTAGTGAGAACGGAGTTTACTGGTATCAGTGGACAGTTTACAATGGGGAAGAAGGAAATAAGAGCTGCAATTTAATCACATTGGAAACTCTTTAAATGAGAAAAAAATGCCTGAAGAGGGTGCAGAAAGATTGTGTGAGCCAGAGGCTGTCAGCAACATCAAGGAACGAGTGTTTTCCACACATAATGGGCCAGATGCATATATAAACATGCAGTGATTATGTTAGCATGCCCAAGTTCTGTGCAAGATCCAGACAAAATCCAGCACAGAGAGGTCAAGGTGGACAGGAAATCTCCCACCAACTGAGTAACTGCTGGCATTTGAAAGCCGCTGGGAGACAGGGAGTCAGTTTCCTTCAGTGATGTGACCCATTGGTAGCTGACCGCCTACCGGGACAGACTTTACTGTCAAGGCTAGCTGGGTAACATAAACTGGACTTGGAAGGGAAAGAAAATAGAAAAAAAGGAAACATCTCAAAGTTGGATCAGAAGAGGTGAGAGGATGGTGTGTGTGTGTGTGTGTGTGTGTGTGTGTGTGTGTGTGTGTGTGTGTGATAGGGATATTTGATATATGTGTTCAAAGCACATTGAGTAAAAGTTTTCAAAGAACTAATAAATTATTGCCAAATTGTGTTTCCTACATTTAGCAATATATCAGAGCTTACATACTTTAAATTCTAAACTCGCCCCTTTCTATGGGTGTTCATAGTTTCCCACGCAAATACCCATTTCTGCATTTATTCAAAAAGATGCTGCTTGCAGATAGCTCTACCGTGGATATCTATGGGCAGAGCTCGAAATGAGCTTCCATCATCTCCCAGGGTACTGACAAACCACACAGGAGACATTACGCTTTGCCATTTCACTCCTTAAGACAGAACCTAATTAGATCATCTTCTGGCATTGATCAAAGAGGGCCTTTGGAAAGTTTAACACGTCTGAATGGACTCAATTGCCAGACAGCAACCAGTGTGCCAAAAATAGAGCCTTAATCAAAGCCAAAAAAATCGGGTTGGCTGAGACATGGCTGACTATGGGGCACTAGGTACTTCTAACAGCCGGGTTTGATAGAAGCAATTATGAACAGCAATAATTGCCTGTCGGGCAACTTGGCTATTTGCTGAGGACAGAGCTGATACAGTTAGACACGAAGGCAGCTGGGCCTGCTGTTGTGGCCTTTTCCCTTTAGATTTCTTCTTGTTCCCATTAGAAGGAAGCTCAAACTGCCGACCCTGTTAAGACGTCAAGGTGGGGAGGGAGACGCTCTTGAAGCCATCTTTCAAGGTTGCTTCTATGGTCAGTTTAATTTTTAGAATGGGGGTCCTGTACACATTTATTTCCTTTCTCTTTCCCCTAAGTGTTGAAAACATGAAGCTCCCATCAACAAGGGAGTCGAGGAACGAATCCTTGTTTTCTATAAGTGGCAGGATCAAGCTGTTAGGGCCCTTTCTACCCCTCCTCCTCCTCCTTCTCCTCATCCTCCTCCTCTTCCTCCTCCTCCTTCTATTCTTCTTCTTCTTTTTATATTTTTATGTGTGTGGCTGTTTTGCCTACATGGTAGTCTGAGCACTGCCTCTGGTGTGCCTGATGCCCACAGAAACCAGAAGAGGGCAACAGACCCTCTGGAGTTGAATTTGCAGATGTTGTGACCCCCTACCTAGGTGCTGGGATTTGAACCCTCGTCCTCTGAAAGAGCAGTCAGCTCTTAATCCCTGAATCATCTCTACAGCCACTCTGTACTTTTCTCCCCTTTGCCATACCAAAAGTGTGAGTTTAGGTGTTCGATCGGAATTTATATATTTGTTTATTTATTTCACAAGTTCTTTAACCGGCAACTCTGAACTCTGATTAGGGCTTCAAATGCCCATTTCCATAACTGGAAAGCTTATAGAAACCTGGACTTCCACTTTCTGGCCCTTGGTTGCCATATGAACATTTTGCCTGCATGTGCATCTGTGTGCCCCACACATGCCTGGTGCCTGTGGAGGTCAGATGAGGATGTTGGGTCCCCTGGAACTGGAGTGACAGCTGCGAGCAACCATGTAGATGCTAGGAATCAATGCCTGGGTCCTCTGGAGAGCAGCTAGTGCTATTAAGCACTGACCTATCTATCCAGCTCCCGTTTTTAGCTTTCTGAGTCGTCTTCCTGTCAATTTTTGAAGTGACTCAACTAGCTTACTTTCCCACTAGCAGGTAAGGGCTCCCTTTCCCCCACCCGACATCCTCCCAGAACTTGTTAGCACCTTCCATTAATGCTAGCCATTCTGACCGCTGTGAGTTGGGGTCTGCATGGAGGTTTAACATGTATTCCTTCAGGGTGGTAGGATATTGAACAATCACCCATACTTTATATTTTTGAGAACTGTCTGTTTTATCAACCCTCTTACTGATTAGATTGTGTGTTTTGGTGTGTAGGTCTGAGCTCTTTGTGCATTCTAGATACTGAGTGTTGGCTTTCTCTCATTTTGGAGGCTCTATCTTCATGTTACTGTTTACTTTGCTGAGCACAATGTTGTTCATTGCTTGCGGTCCCATTGTCAGCTCTTGGAATTACTCAGCTAATGCGTTTTCAGAGAAACCCTTACCTGTGCCTGAGCCTTGAAATGTTTTATTTATGTTCTCTTCTAGCACTTTCAAATTTTAAGATCTTATATTAAGGTCTTGATCCATTTTGAACTGATTTGTTTTTATGTGCAGAGTAAGCTATTTGGATGAACTTTTATTCCTTTAAATGTGGACATCCTGTTTTCTCCGTAGCCTTGCTGAAGAGGCTGTCCTATGGCTGGCAAGATGGCTCAGCAGGTAAAAGTTCCTTCTGCAAAGCCTGGTGGCCTGAGTTGGATTCCCTTGGGATCCACATACCCTCTTGATAGAAGAGAGGATCTACTTGCACAGGCTGTCCTCTGACCTTTACACATGTTCATCACTGTCTTTACAGAACATCAGGTAGCTGCTGTGGTTGCCTGGCTTTATTTCTGGGTTGTCTTTTGGTTTACACGCCTGTTTTTGTGTCAGAACCACACTGTTATTGTTACTATTGCTCTGTAAGATCATTTGAGATGAGGAAGTACGACACATCCTGCATTGTTCTTTCTGCAAGGATTCTGAGTTTCCATACACATTTTGCGGTTGTTTTTTTCCTTTTCTGTGAGGATTATCATTGAGGAATTGATGGAGATTGTATTGAATCTGTAAACCACTTTTTGGAAACACAGCATTAAAAAAAATCGATTCTGCCAATCCACGGGCACTGGCATTCTTTTCATATTGTTCTGTCTTCAGTATTCTTTCTTCAATGCTCAAAAATTCTCAATGTTGAGGTCAGTGTTAGGCCTACTTTTAAGCTATGGTGACAGTGTTGCTTTCCTGATTTCTCTCTCTGCATGCTCATTATTGGTATGTAGGAAGGCTGCTGATTTCTGGATGATTTTATACCCTGCTACTTTGTGAGTGTGTTCACTTGTTCAGAGAGTTTTCTGGTGGAATCTTTAGGGAGTCTCATATATAGGAGCCTATCATCTGCAAGTAGGGATAATTTGGCGTCTTCCTCTTTGTATCCTGATGTGACCGCCTCGAACCAGCAATGACGACGCGACAACAGAGCTCTTCTTGCATGCAGTTTATTCAGGAGCTTGAACAGTTGTTTCTCTATCGCTTCTCTCCCGTTTCTGTCTGTCCTGGGTCAGACCTCTCCCAGCCCTTATATAGGCTATGGTCGCCTATCCCGGAGTGCCACGTGGACATTGTCCATAGGCTCAAGCATACGCAAGCGACACAGGATCATAGCAGGTCACAGGCCATCACCATAAAAGGAGTTGTTTATCACAGAGAGCGCTTGCTTTCGGGCTTGCGGCTGGCAGCAGTCTGCGCCATCTTAAAGGCGGCTCCACGCAGCTCTCTACAGTATCCCTTTCATTTCTCGTCTAATTACTTTAGCTAAGACTTCAGACACTATAAAGGGCAAGAATGGAAAAGGTGAGTACTCGTGCCTCATTCCTGACTTTAGTAGAAAGATCAGTGTTTGGTGGGCACAAATCAAGGAAACAAAGGTGCCCACTCTGATCCTAGGAGCCTGAGGAATTTTCCTAGTCTTAGGTACCTTGATTCAGCTCAAATCAGGCTTTGGTGCTGGAATTAATTTTAGGGCCAGACAGTTTATGAAGCAGAATTGGAAGTTTTATTAAATAAATTTTAAAATGGGCTTAAAAATGAAAATTAGGAGAGGGAAAAGTGCAGTGCTCAAAACAAATCAGAATGTGTCCAGGTGTGTAAGGGCTCCTCAGGGAGAGATATCTCACTGTTTTTATAGTAGTCATATATGGGGTTTGGGTGGGGTGTGAAGTTACTATCTCATCACTGGAGGGTTCCTGATAGAATTACAGTGGCTAAGGTAAAAGACTCTCTCACAGGGCATGGGAAAGTGGGTATCATTACTGTAAACAGCTCTGTTTGAGATATTCAGGCAAAGCCCAGATAGAAGAAGAAAGGCTTTGTAAGATCATATGCCTTCAGGCCTTCAGTCTAGGTCATTGTTATTTTTGCATAAATATCTCCATATGAGGCTTTGTTGTTTAACACTTCTTGAAGTGTTTATTAGACATTTGTGGTAGTTTTTTTTTTTCTGAGACATTTCTGCTCGGTCTTCAGCCTGTATTTTTTAAATGAGATTATTTTCTTGCTTTTGAGTTTTTGTATATCCTAGGTATAGATTCCCTGTCAGCAGATGGCAAAGTTTCCCTCCCAACCTGTAGGCTGACCTTTCACTCATCACTCTTCCTTTGCTATCCAGGAGGTTTTAGCTTCATAACGTCCCATTGGTCATTGTTGGCCTTATTTCCTGAACCACCGAGGTCCTGTTTAAGAAGTCCTTCACTGTGCCCATCCCCTGCAGGCTGAAGTTTCTCTTCTAGCAGCTTTGTAGCTTCGGGGTTTACAATGAGGTCTTCGGTTCATTTGGTTCTTATTTTTGTGCAGGGTGAAAGATAAGAGTCGAGTTTCACTATTCTGCATGTACCCATTCAGGTTTTTGTTTGTTCATTTTTTGATTTTTAAAGAAAGGTTTTTATTGGATAGTTCTGGCTTAGTTCTAGATCTTACCATGTAGACCAGTATGGCCTCAAACTCACAGAGATCTACCTGCTTCTGCCTCAGCAGCGTTGAGATTAAAGGCATGAGCCACCTTTGCCTAGCTCTCGTCTAGTTTTACTCACACCATTTGTTGAATATGCTGTCTCCAGTATGTATTTTTGGTATCTTTGTCAAAAATTGGTGTATTTAAGTTCAGGTATTTTGTTATGTTCCATTTATTCATGTGTTTGTTTGGGTGCCAGAAACATGTGATTTCTATTAATATTACTATGGCTCTATACTAAAGAATGCATAGTATAACTTGAGATTGGGTACAGTATGGAATGAAGCCATACTGGTTGTGGACTATAATTTCTGTGGTCATGAGGGGTTAGTTTATACTTATCCTGGAAAGGTTTTCATGTTCTTTCAATAATGAAGGGTAATTCTTCTGGATCTAGTGATCTGGGTTAACAGTTACCGATTTCAGATCTTAAAACACATCATTCCATACCACCCTGTCTTTTAGAGTTTCTGTTGAGAGAGCCACTGGGATTGTAGTGGATTTGTCTTATGTGTAATGAGAAACTTCTTCCTTGTGGCTTTCAATGTTCTTTGCCCAGTACTCTCAGTGTCTTAACTGTGACATAATACAGGGAGTACTTTCCTGGGCCTATCTACCTGCCTAGTCTTCTAAAGGCTACGTGTCTTGTCATCTCTTTCCCTTGATTGAGCATTTATTCTGGTAGGATCTTATTGAATGTGTTTTCCATGCTTTTAGTTTGTAATGCTCTTCTTTCTAACCATGGTTTATAAATTTGGTCTTTCAACAGTGTCCCACAGAATTTACATATTCTGTTCATACTTTTACTTTATATTTAATTTCATTCTTCATATCTTTATTGTTCATCTACCTTGTCTTTAAACCCTGATATTGTGTCATCAACTCAATTCTCTTGAATGAGATTTCTACTGAGATTTTTATTTGACGAAGATTTTCATTTCTGAAATTTCAGTTTTCTTTTTCTCAGTATTTATATATCTTTAGTGAATTCTTACTCCAAAACTTGTATTGACTTCCATATTTCATTAAGGCATTTATTCATATTCTTTTTGAATTAAAGAGCTTAGTTATTACATTTTCATGGCTTTCATCAATCATTCTTACAATTATCATTTTGAATTCTTTGCCTGAGACTTCACTTAATTAACTTTTATTAAACCCCACAGCTGTAGAATTGGTAACTTTTGAAGCCATATTGCATTGATTTTTCATGTTTCTGCCTTGGTTAATTGGACACAGAGAATTACATCATATGTTGGATCTTAAAAAATCACCTGTATTCTTTCAGTTGAGATATTTATTCAAGTGGACTCAGTTGTAGCAGGGTTGAGTGTCATTCCTCCCCTCTAACCTGAGGGTGTAGCTTAATAGCTAAACCCACAACCTGTATCCTCAAAGAGTCCCTGGCATACCCTCCAGTGATATTCTGTAACACTAAAATCAGAAGCAACCATGATTGATGGATAAGGCACTTATGGAGGTATTGTAGCAGTCAATCAAAATATTTCCCCTCAATTCTAATCACTTTAGAAGAGTGAAAAGTGTAGATAACACAGTACAAAATGTTAGTTACTGAGGGTAGAAATGAAAAAGAAAAGAAGCCGAATAAGTTAAAGAATTATTCTAAGAGCAAGAGAAAATAGAGAAGTGATAAGTAAGGGGGGAGTTGAGATATGGTTGGGACAAGTAAAGCTCAAAGGTTATTAAAGTCATACACATTTGTAATTAAGAACTAAAAGAAGGGAATGGGAAAGAGAAAGGAGAAAATGAGGATGGAAAGGGAACGCTGTAGGTAAGGAAAATAGTACAGACCATGCAGTAGAGCAGGCATAGGCACACAGGACAATGATCAACTCAAGGCATAGGAAAACTAAAGAAAATAATCAAATATTTACTCAAAAATGAAAATTTAAAAATAACAAAAGGTGATGTAAAATAAAAGATATTATAGCATAATCTAAGTTTTCTTCCTTTCTGGAATGGGTGCTGCCTTCATCCCCTAACACTTGTCTAACATGGCATGACCACTTTTCATGTCTACAGTTCAAACTCCTCAACTCAGATCGTTTGGTATGTAGTGTTTTAGTGGAGCTCAAATGGTCACATTTTAGTTTCAATTTCTGTCCAGGTATCATTGGGATTAGCTTTCCCTGAGGCGTTCTCCCAGATCTTAGCATGGAGGCACCACCTCAGACTAGTTCTTGCCTGGTCATCTATGGCTTTCTGCAGGTGTGCTAAATGATTACATTTCTCCATATGTATTATAATGTCCAAATGTCTGCAGCTTAGACGTGACTGCTCCCGTGCCTGTATTCACCTTTAAAACAACTGAATATTGTAGTTTGCCTGGGCTCAGGATACCTTTCTCTTAGTGTCCGCAGTCCTAGTGTAAGTATGTTTGCGTCACTGAGTTTCAGTCCAGGTCATTTCCTATGGGTCGTTCATGTGGCTCTGTTGTTCCCTAGGTTTCCCGCTCTTTGTGATGAGGCGTGGTGGAGGGCACAGGGAGGAGGAAGGACGGATGGACGACGATGACAACGACTTTGGAGTTTAGAGATGTGATTGCACTGAACTTTCTGCTTGCTTGTTCCGGTACAGACAGGAAGTGATGTGCAACTAGGGCCTGGAGTGGCTTCCAGCATTTGCTGCACTCAGCTTGGGTCTCTGTTGTACACATATTGGGGGTTTGCCTCCGGAGCTTTTTCTTTTTTTCCATTCATTTGTGGATCCAGAGTGGAAGGCGAGACTCTCTCCCTCTGCGGTCGGCCTGTTCAGTGCTCTCCGTTAAAGCCCGTGGCCCCTTTTATAAAGCTAACGATGGTCTCCTGTGATGGTTTGGAGTTCTAGTTCGCTGTTGCCTGGGATCCTCCATACTCTGTCCATTCTTTTCACCTGTGAAGTCACAGAACAGATCATTTCCTTTAGATTCACAGGGAGGTAGGAGAGTGTTGCTAGTCCCTACCCAGTCATCTTCTGCTCCCTGTCTCTGTTCTTTAAAGGACACTAGTCATTAAATTAAAGGTGTTCCCTATTTGAGCATGACCTCATCCTCACGTTTGGCAATTATACCTGCAACAGCCTTATTTCTAAATTAGGTCTCATCCTGAGGCACCAGAACTAAGAACTTCAGCCTATCCTTCTGGGGCCTAGGGAGTATAAGTCTATCCATAGAAGGGATTATTCTAGTTGTCTGATCTAGTTTAACTTTGTGGCTGGGACCCAGCGGAGTAATAAATGAAAAACTATTTAGAAATGACAGATTATTATTCACATGCTTGGAAGACTTTCTTCTCTTTGCCATTTACTGTGAAGATATAGCAATATTTCACAAAACTTCAATTGTCAACTTGAATACTTAAAGGAATTCATAGCTTATTAATTCCATTAATGTATGGTCATGCACTACATAATGATGTGATGGCCCAAGATGGATTGCCTATAGGATGGCGGTCCCACAAGATTAAAATGAACTAAAAGTTTCCTATTGGCTAGTTACATCATAGTCTTTTGAATGTTGTAGCGTGGTGCACTCTGGGTGATACCACTATAAACAAATCTCCTTTGTTGCAATCACATCGAAACAGCATGTAAAAAATAATATATTCTGATAAACGACTGCAGCTGACTTAGGCATTTATAGTTTTTATTGTTATTTTATGATGCTTACCTCCTAAATGGTTTATTATAAAACAGTACTAAAAGTATACAAACAACATCCTCATACACCTTATGTGTACAGTATGTCTTCACTGCATCTATAGACCAAGCCAAGCGAGTAACCTTGACCATTAGAAGGTAACTCCCACAGTGACAAATCTGCCTAACCAGAAGGTTTGCTTGTCCTTGGGTGACACGGAGTGTGCACTATCTGTCTACAGTTTTCAAGGAGGCTCCTGTTCCTAGTTAGAAGTAAGAACAATGGAGAAATTAAGTCAAACAGCACGATCAAAGGCATACAGCATGGCAATAAAATTATTAGGACTGGGTCTCAGGGACACCGCAGTGTAGGGTCATGTTTTAGCTCCCTCTAATGCTGTGATGATAATTTCTCTCCGGAGGCTGCATTTTCTCATTAGGTGGATCATTTGGAAGAACCAGAGGGTCATGTTCTGATCCAGGGAGAATTACTATCGCCAGAAGCCTCTGCTCCTTTGGTTCCAGCTCTCTGGAATGTGGCATTAAAGATGTGAGGTGGGATAAGAAAGTAGGGCTCCTAGGAAAGAGGGTCGGGGTCATCAGGGAACGGAATAATTAAAATGAATAGGTGAAGTTTCAATTCCGACAACAAGGGATGAATTAAGTGTTGTGTATAGGATAATTAGCAGTCATTTATTACAAGAAAATTGCTACCAGCTGTTCAAAACCCGGGAGTGAGAGGCTGATCTGTGAAAGACTCTAAAATGAAGCTGGCTCCAAGGCCTCAAGGCTGCGTTTTATTGTCCAGAGACAGCCTTGCCCTGGGGTGAATCCATCCCACTCAATAATTGCTGTTGCACAAGTTTCTTATCTTGGCCAAAAAACTCCTAGAGAACATTGGGTCAAGGGGCTTTGGGGAGTCAGAACAATAAAGGGCGATATAAGATTGTCAGAACCTCAGAACCCCAGGATCACGCCTGGTGTATATCTCCTGCTTCTTTAGAGCCTGGTTTAAAAACATGGCCTTGTCTTTTGCCAGTGCCCATTTCCCCACTGAAGCCCTTGCCTGTTCCTCAGCAGGACAACACAAGTTCTGTTCCAAGCTCTCTCCCAGTCTCTTCAATGTCACACTTCATTGCAGTTGCTTTTTTGAGTTATCTGGGAACCTGAGGGACACCAACTCTAATAACATGGGCAAAAAAATTAAATAAATAAAATAATAAAAAAATAAAAAGTATGAGATTAATCTTAGGAAATCTTCTCAACCTGACAGTCATGACACTAGCAAAGACTCTCTCAATGTCTCAAAGTCAAAACACAATTCAAAAGAAGTTTCCACTGCCTACCATGGGGCAATCTGAATAGTGGTACAAATAATATAAAACCTGTCAGAACTGCCCACATTCCAGGACCAGGTGCTCACTGACCCTGCCTTCAGTCATTGCCATCACTAGAGGCCAATGGGACACGCCATTCCTAAGGGCTGATGTGACGCGTTTCCACCATTGAGTGTGCATTTGCTCCACACCCCTATAAAGTCTGCATCATCACTGCCTGCACTCTTCCTCTTCCTCCCTCTCTCCCTCCCTGTCCCTCCCTTTCTCCTTTCCTCTCTCCCTCTCTCCTCCCTCCCTCGCTCAGAGGCAGCCTTTTCCAAAAGAAATCTCTTGCATGCGGTCTGTTGTGTGGTGTGATTTTTGCAGTATTCCTTGGCCCTCCAGTCTCTGCAAAACCCTTACAAAACCAATGAGTTAAAGCACGCCCGGTATGTTGAACACCCATGAGTTAATAAAGACACTAGAGTCCATATTCACTGGCATCTTCTAAGACGCCCTAGTTTCACCTCTGTTGCTGTGATATGATACCAGGACAGAAAGCAACTCGGGAGAGAAAAGTTCTGGCGTCTAATTCCCGGTTTCAATTTCAGTCCATTACTATAAGAAATCAAAGCGGCTCGTCCCATCCCATCCACGGACTAAAGCAGAGACAAGATGGATGCATGCATGGCTGCACTCAGCTCACTCCTAAGCTGTTCTACCGCTCAAACAAGACCCATTGCTAGGCCCCAAGTCAAAGGTCACACAGATGTGGAAATGGAGGAGGAATGGAGACCCGAAACTCAGTTGACCACAGTTCCCATTCTCTCTCTCTCTCTCTCTCTCTCTCTCTCTCTCTCTCTCTCTCTCGTCTCTTTGTAATTTATTTGTTGATGAAACTCAGCTGTTTGTAGAATTACGAATGTGGATTTCTTCAGATGACATTACCTTACTATCATCTCATAATTCTCTTTTCTCTGGGAATCTGTAACTCCAGCTACAGGCTGTGGGTTCTCTATAGGATATTTGGAGACAGTGATGCCTTTCATCAGGTGACACACAGTGTCCCACTGTCTCCCTTCTACTGCTGTTAGCACCACCACTGGGCATTGCCTGATGGAGGAGGGTTATCTGTTTATTGTGTTATTTTCATCGGTCAATAAAGAACTGCCTTGGCCCTTTGATAGGACAGAAAATTAGGTAGGCGGAGAAAACAAAACAGAATGCTGGGAAGAGGGCAATGGGGCAGATGCCATGGAGCCAGCCACCAGGTCAGACATGCTGAATCTTTTCCGGTAAGCCACCACCTTGTGGTGCTATACAGATTATTAGAAATGGGTTAATCAAGATGTGAGAGTTAGCCAGTAACTAACTCTCTAGAGATAATGGGCCAGGCAGTATTTAAATGAATACAGCTTATGTGTTATTATTTCTGGGGCTAAGCTAGCTGTGCAGGAGCCCGGTGAGGCGAAAAGCAGGCCTGCCCGCAGCTCCTCACTACAATTGCCAATGTCCATCACAGAGATAGAGATTTGCAAAATGGTTTATTTTCTTCATTTACTGCTGAAAACTCCCTTTGAAGGAAAACACACCTCCATCATCTGTTTGCTACTTGAGGGGCAGCTCCTACAGGAAATCAGATTAAATGCTTGATTCTTTTCTTTACCAGTTTCTAGAAAAATATATTTCCCCAGTTAGCTCCTGTCATGGTTAGTTTTGTTAATTTGACACAGTTGGCAATCAAATGGGATGCCTCAGTAAAGTGTTGTCTGGATCATGCTGACTTGTAGGCATGTTAATGGAGGACGTTGCCTTGATTGTCTTAATTGATGTAAAATGACCCAGCCTAAAAGTGGGCAACATGTTTTCAGCTGAATGTCTCTTCCTATTTTGTCTGATTCCTCTTCTGGAAAGATGAAAACAAATATTTACTCAGATGAGAAACTGACAATAGACCGAAATAAGGATATCACCAAAATCCAACTTAGAGAATCAATGAAATTTGATTGTTTGTTTTGGTTACTTACAGCAACATGGGAAAGGGGTTACTTACAGAACGTATAAGTGATGTGTATAGGTGACAGCTCACAAAAGCTGGAAACAATGAGTATCAACTTGCAGGCAGCTCGGGAACTAGAACTGTCCTGTCCAGGTATCTCAGTTGGTCTGAACTTTTTCCAGGATGCTTGACTCATGTCTGGTGGCTTTTCAGGCAACTCAGGTAGCTCAGCTGGTCTCTGTCTCTTTCAAGTGGCTTTGCTGGTCTTAGGGTATCTCTATCCGGTCCCCATTGCTTATATAAGCTGTGGAGAGAGAGGCCTAGGTTATCTGTTCAGTTTTAGGGACTTCCTGAAGCCTATGATTTGTTTACTTCCTGAGATTATAGTGCTCCCCTACAGGATGAAATATTTTACCCTTTAAAAGATGCTGTGTTTTAGTGAGGTTCCCTCCAAGGTGGAGGTTTATCTTGGAGGAAATTTCTAAACAATACCTCCCAACATTTGTTGAGTTTTTTTTTGTTTGTTTGCTTTCTGTGCTTGGATGCTTTGCTTGCATGGATGTCTGTGCACCACAGGCGTGCCTGGTCAATACAAAGACCAGAAAAAAGTGTTGGAGTCCATGTAACTGGAGTTCCAGGGGGTTGTGAACCACTGTGTGGGTGCTGGGAATTGAACCCAAGTAGAGAGTAGCTAGTGCTTTTAACCTCTGAGCCATTGTTCCAGCCATGTGCTGGAATTGCAAGCCTAGTGTGATAGTGTTAGGCAGCTGGGCCCTTCAGAAGTTACATAGTTCATAAAAGTAGAGCCTCTCTATATGGCATTACTAGAGAAAGGTAGGAGAGGACTATTGCTTCCCTCTATTTTTGATCATTAGAGAATACAATGAGAAGATTGCTGTCTATAAACTACAAAGAAAGTTACCTTATTCTTAGATTTACCAGTCTCCAGAACTGTGAAAATAGACGTTGGTTGGGACTAGTAGTGTAACTCCGTTGGTAGAGTTCACAAAACCTTGGGTTTGATTCCCAAGACCACATAAGCTAGGAGTGGTAACCCAGCACTGGGGTGGGGGCAGGGGGAGTCATGAGAATCAGTTCAATGTTATCCTCAGCAACATGGCAAATTTGAGGTCAGCCAGGTATACATAAGGTTTCATTTTCAAACAATAAGGAAAGAAAGAATGGAAGAAAGAAAGGAAGAAAGGAAGAAAGGAAGAAAGAAAGAAAGAAAGAAAGAAAGAAAGAAAGAAAGAAAGAAAGGAAGAAAGAAAGGTAAGGAGAAAAGAAATAGAAATAAATGTATGTTGTTTGTGTCACTCCTCCACTATGTGCTATTCTGCTTCAGCATCCTACACTAACTAAGAAAATATAGAACTTCAATAAAGGGAGAGAGGCAGCTCACCACTTGCTCCTCGGCAATCAAGACCATGGTTCAGGACTGGGAATGCAGCTCAGCGACAGAGCAGTAGACTGGCTTGTGCGAGCTCTAGCACACACATTCCCAGACCTGCCCAACAACAGCAACAACAACAACTGCAGCTGACCTTTGACCAATAAAGGTTTGGATTTTCTGGGTCCACAATACATACATTCTACTTTGGAGATAGGTGACAATTTGAGGTAAATCGTGCATACATTGTACAGCTTAGAAATGCCAAAGAAGATACAAATTTAAAAATATGTCGACAATTGCCTGTTGTATCATGACTTGCTTTCATAAATAAACACAAAAATATTACTGAAAGTGAAGACTTATTAAAACGTATGCACCTAAGCCCAGCATGCATGGTGTCATGTGTGATGGAGAGAATTTTTAACAAGTATAGATACAGCATTAGATCATAACTCCATACAACTAGCTATAGAACACACTACGCCTCAACACTAATTTTATGGCTACTCCTGTTGCTATTGAGGGCATCTCAAGTGTTGCAAATGTGCTGTCAAAGCCCCGTGAGATGCTAATCACCTCCAGGTGAGCAGTTCAACTGTTTAGTAAATTGAGTATTGCTGTGAAAAAGGGATCCACAGTTCTCTCGCATTCTTTAAATATAGTGAAATAGGTTCTAAGAAACTGTTTATGTCTTCATAGGGCTTGTAGTCAACAGAAAACTATTAGCAGCAAAATTTTGGAAGAGTCAACATTAAATCTAGAGACTGACTACTCTGGAGTACTTGTCTACCATGCAAGAGGCTCTGGATTCCATCTTTAACACTCACTGGCTCAGGAGTATGGGGATCTAAACTTAGATATTTGAGTGTAGGGCTGTGTGAGAAGTGTGATGCCTGTACTTGTGTGTGTGTGTGTGTGTGTGTGTGTGTGTGTGTGTGTATGTGTGTAGTATATGTGGTGTGTGTGTACATGTGTGTATGTTTCCAAGTTTCTGACATCTTCAGTTCACGTGCTGCTCTCAAGAGTCAAGCATAAATAAAAATCTCCTGATTTCTCTGGACCTGAAGTGAGACAGACTAGAGGCAGCTGATTTTAGAACAGAAAGGACAGAGCAAAGTATCTTGTTCGGTACCACGGTAAATGATTTTAGTCTGTAGTCTTAAGTGCCTTGAGAATCAAAGAGAGTAAACTACAGTAAATGGCTCCTTGATGGAGAATTCACTATCCACACGGCAGAGAAAAGAGTGTTGACTCTCACTGCAAGCTGCCTGAAACCTTTAGGCAGCTTGTTCCAGGCACTGTTATATTCTGACGTGCAAGGGGGCAGAGGTGGACATTACATACAAACATCAAGTTTTCAGGAAAGAAGACTCCTTTGATTACTGGAAGGCATTAGTCCACCTCTAGTCTGAGCTCATTTCTTGCAGAAAGCATGGAGGAAGCATGTGGGTTCAATTCATCCACTTGATAGGACTTAGGGATTTGCATGCTGAGATGAGAGAAAGGGGATCCAACTCAAGCTCATCAGAAGATAGGCTCCACTGAACATATCTTTTAGCTGTTAAGGACAGAACAGATTTTGAAATGTTTGCAATATGGAATGAGGCATGGCAATGGAAAATGATTCTCTGCTATGGCTCTTCACTTTCCTACAAGACAAAGACAAACAGGAGAACTCCCAAAACTTAGGGCTACTTTTATCCTTCAGTACAGCTCATAAACGTTGAGGCCCAAGAAGACACCAAGTGACCTCAAGTAGCGACCAAATTGTCAGGGTGTGATGACCTAACAATCCAGGACCACCAGAGCTTATAAATTGTGACTACACCTTCCAAAATTTACTATAGCAATGTTTCTGCTCCTTGTGGTCTTCCAGAACATTGTTGTTTTCCATCAATAAATTGAATCTGTTTCTTCCCTTGAAACTGGGCTAAACATCTTGATGAATGAGATGAACATAAGCCAAGAGGTACTGTATGACTTCTGAGGTTTGTGGTGATATTTTGTTTGTGCTGTAACAAATAAAGCTTGCCTGAAGATCACAGTGAAGAGCTAGTCACTTGAGTTAGCCATAGAGGCCAAGCACTGGTGGCACACACCTTTAATCCCAGCACTCAGGAGACTGACGCAGATGGATCTCTGTGAGTTTAAGACTACCCTGGGCTACATGAAATCTATCCAGTCTAGAAGAGAAACAGAGCCAGGTAGTAATGGTTCACACCTTTGATCCCGGTACTTGGGAGTCTCATGCCTTTAATCCCAACACTAGGAAGTTGGAGACAGGAAGGGATATGGCTGAGCAGAGAGAAATATAAGGCAAAAGGAGACAGGAGACCATGTGCATTCATTCTGAGTATTCGTGGAGACAAGATCTGGCCCACTTTGGTCTGAAGATTTGGTAGAGATAAAAGGTCTCTCTAGTGGCTGGCTCCTTTACTTCTCTGATCTTTCAGCATTTACCCTGATATCTGACTCTGGGTTTTTGTTATTAAGACCAATTAGAAATTGTTCAACAAATGATGTCCTACTTTTGGGGCATGAATTCATGAGAAAGCCTCTTTCCTGTGGCTTTGCAGTCACCAACATAGGCCAGAGCAACATGTGGCCAGAGTCACTGCCCCATGGGCTAAGTTTTCCTTTCATCTCTCCTGGTGGGCTTTCCCTGGACCCCCTTCTTGGGCTGCTGCCAAACTAGGTAGCTGCCTTGAAACCCGCTCAGGCTTCTACTGTCCTACACACCAGCAGTCAACTTCATATGTTTATCAGCAGCAGCAGGAGACTTTGAGACAATTGGAAATTCTTAAATGGAGGAATTAGTTTAAAGAGAGTGTTTTCCCAAGTTAAAAAATGGGAAAACTAATTCAATGGAGAGAGTAGGTCTCTGTATGATTATGCGATGCATGATTTAAAATTTAAACAATTAAATCAACTAAATGAAGAGATAATCAACTTAACTGGGATTGACATTTTGATAATCTTTATTGTTGGTTTGATAATTCTTGATTTATCTCTAAAAAAGTTGGTTAATATGAATGCCAAGATACATGCCTTAGAAAAGTTTATTCAAACAGATCATAGAGATATTCAAATCCAATCAGAGGAATTTAAAGGAGAACCAATTTCAGCATTATAGTATAAGGTTAGAGAGGAACAACCTAAGAGGTACAACCTTAATTTATTCAGTCACCTTACAGGAACTGCCAAATGACAGATATCCCCAACACTGTTTAAGTGCTCACTGGAATCCTGTGGAAATGTTAGATTTAAGGAGATTCAAGGAAGCAATAGTCTCATATGGCATGTATTCACCTTTTGTGAAGCAGATGTTAAACTCGTGGTCATCTTGTAATAGAGTTATCCCTCAAGACTGGAGAGACTTGGTTACAGAAGTCTTGAAGCCTGGTCCTCAATTACAATGAAAGACCTGGTGGAAAGGTGAAGCTAAGACCATTGAACAATGAAGTAGGGCTAGAGGTATGGAAGTATTCCAAGACTAACTTCTTGCAGAGGGAGATTATGCTAATTAGGCAATCTCTATCTGATGACCTCACCCTGGCTTTGTGCCATGCAGCAGCTTTGAATGCTTGGGACAGAATTGAAGAAGTAGGAAATAAAATTGATTCATTTACTAAAGTCATACAGGGCCCCAAATAAAACTTTACTGATTTCTTACAAAAATTGACTTCAGTAGTAAATAGAAAGATACCAAATTCAAAAGCTAGACAAATAATAATTGAATCTCTGGCTTTTGAAAATGTCAGTTCACAATACAAAAGGGTAATTAGGCCTTTAAAAGCAATATCAGTTCCCTTGGAGAAATGTATCCAAGATACAATCAATATTGAATCTTAAAACCATGATGATATTTAGATAGGAGAGGTGATTTCCAGTGGTTTGAAGAAAAATCAAAATGTCAAATGTTTGAATTTTTGTAAACAAGGTTACCTAAAAAGGGATTGTAAACACAGCATTTCTAATAACAATGTTTTTTCTAAGCATAATTCAAACAGAATGCCCCTGTCCTTTGGATTATGCAGAAGGTGTGACAAGGGAAGACATTAGACAAATGAATGCCGATCAACAAGAGACAGTCAAGATAATGCTTTGCCATCAGGAATCACCTTGAGGGACCTCTCAAAGGCCCCCATATGAAATTCGGTTTAGTAATTTTCATCAATGAAGAAACTTCTTCCCAGAATAATTAAAGAACCTAGTGCTTATTGTAAGAAACCATACTGCTCTGGATAAAGGAAACCTATAAATGAGGGAACAAAAAAATTCAGGTGAAACCATAAATCAAATATATTGGCTAATTTCTATAAATGAACAAAGGCTAAAATTAAAAATATGAATAATTATATTGTCGATGGAGGTCTGATAGGCACAGGTGTGGATGTAACAATAATTGCACCAGAATCTTGGAATACAAATTGGCTTCTTCAGGAGGCAAATGCTCAGCTTTTAGGGATTAGAATGTTATCTCAAGTAAAACAGAGTGCAAGATGGGTCGAAAATATAGGGCCAGAAGGACAGAGAAGAAATTTAAAAACATATGTAGGTAACACAGCAACAAATTTATGGGGACATGATTTATTACAGCAGTGGAATACTCAGATTAACTAACATTCCCTCAATCTTAGAAACAAACCATAAATTAATGTGTGTTTCTGGGAAAAATACTAGAAGGTTTTATAAAGAACAGTCACTGGCCATTCACATTGTACAAGAACAGGGCACAACAGCTGCTGTTCTTTCAAAGGCACCAACAGCTCTACCTTTAAAATGGTTGACAGACAATCCTGTATGGTTTGATCAATGACCTTTAACAACAGAGAAACTACAGGCCTTAGACCAGCTGGTACAGTAGCAGCTAAATGCTCAGCTTCTTGAAGAATCAGCCAGTCCTTGGAATTCTTCTGTATTTGTTATTAAAATGAAACCTAGTAAATGAAGAATGATAACAGATCTAAGAGCTGAGAATAAGGTGATTTAGCCAATGGACTCTCTACAGTCTGGAATTCCTTTGTCTTTTCTATTACCTAAAAATAGCCTCTTATAGTAATTGATGTAAAATGTTGTTTCTTCACTATACCTTTACAAGAAAAGGACAGTGTCTACATGTAATAACTCTCAGTCTGCTAAGAGATATCAATGGAAGGTTTTCCCACAGGGAACGTTAAATAGTCCCACCATGTGACCATATTTTGTAACTCAGCCATTAAAATAGTTATAAATGCAATTTCCTCAATCTATAGTTTACCATTATATGGGTGACATATTAACTATTTCAAATGTAGATACTTTAAAAAGAATGTTTGAAGAGGTAAGGAAAATTTTTCCTAGTTGGGGATTAAAAATTGCTTCTGAAAAAAAATACAAAAAGAAGATTCTATTAATTATTTAGGATATAAAATAGTTCTACAAAAATTAGACCCCAAAAGCGCAAATTAGAAGAATTCAATGGTCAGCTTTTAATGATTTGCAAAGATTGCTACCAGACATTTCCAATCTTCACCTCACTATTGGGATAAAAAATGATGAACTGAGTAACTCATTCAAAACATTAAATGATGACAAGGACTTAAATAGACAAGAGAATTATCAACCGAAGCTGAGAGAATTGACTTTGATGGAAAGAAATTACAGGATGCACAAATGGATTGCTTGGATCCAGAGCTTGATTGCATTCTGGTTATTTTATGCTCTAAGCATTCTCCTACAGGAATATTAATGCAGAGGGAAGGTATTGCTTAAAATGGATCTTTTATCACATAAACAGAGCAAAAAATAAACTTATGTGGAAAAGCTCTCTGAGTTGATTCTAAAGTTTTGAGGTTTCATGAATTAGAAGTACTAGACCCAGCAGTACTAATGATGAAATTGACAAGCATTAGGCAGAAAACAAACCTTGGTAAAGAGCTTGCATTAATTTTTTTGGGAGAGATTAACAACAAATATCCCCAAAGCAACAGAATCCAATTTATAAAGAGAGCTAACTGGATCCTTCCTCTCGTTGTATGGGACACACCAGTATTTGGAGCCCTCCATTCTATTACTGATGCAAATAAATCAGAAAAGAAAGGTTACAAATAAGAAAACTGAAGTAAGTGGCTCAAAGCCCTTATGACTCTCTCCAAAAGTCAGAATTATATATTATTCTCATGGTATTAATTGATTTTATGGAATCCCTCAACATAGTTACTGATTCTCAGTATGCAGAAAGAGTTGTTTTGCATATTGAAACTGCTGGGTTTATACCAGATGATACAGAATTGACTTCATTATTTATTCAGTTATAAGAAATTATCAGGAAAGGAACAATACCGTATATATAACACATGTCTAATCCCATACGGATCTGCCAGGCCCTCTAACAAAAAGTAATAAAGAAATTGATCAACTATTGATAGGAATTTCATTAAAAAGCATCATGTCAATAGCGAAGTTTTAAAGAAAAATTTTTTCCATTACTTGGCAAAAAGCAATGGAAATTATAGGGAAATGTCCAACTTGTTCTTTATGTAGCCAGACTTCACTACCTGCAGCAACTAACCCAAAGGATATTTAAAGGAATAAAATCTGGGAGGTGGATGTTTTCTATTTTATAGAATTTAGAAAATTAAAATATGTACACCACACCTATTGCTACCTATTCAGTACTTAAATGGGAAACTGCTTTGAATTCTGAAAAGGCTGATTTGATAATCACACATTTGTTATACATTATGACCATCATGGGTATATCTGTACAAATTAAAACTGAAAGTGTTCAAGCATACATCTCTAGTAAAATAAATATTTTTTGCTTATTAAAATATAAAGCTTATTGTAGGTATACCATATAATCCTATAGGGCAAGTAGTTAGAGAAAGGTCAAGTTGAACTCTAAAGGATATGCTAAATAAACAGAAAGAAGTAATAAAAACTTCCAGAAATAGATTGTATAATGTTTTATTAACTTTGAATTTTCTAAATGCTAATGAGAAAGGAATAGTTGTGGAGAGACATTGGATGATAGAAAAAAAACTAAAGACTTAGATCAGCTTGTATACTTTAAAAATGTGTTGACTTCTGAATGGAAACCAGGATATGTATTACATTGGAGAAGAGGTTTTGCTTTTGTTTCCACAGGAGAAGAAAAGATATGGATACCATAAAAATTGACAAAAGGTTTGATTTGAACAAGAAAGACCTCTTAATTAGAAGAAATGGTAGTTCATCAAACAGCAAGGCTGTTCAATAGAGACTAACCTATAAAACTAACAAATGCTTTTCATTTGATTAGGATTAACTTGGCATAAGAGAACCTCCCAATGAGGGTTGGGTAAGGTTTTGTTTCCGTCTTTTTGGGAGAATAAAGGCATCCAGCTAAGGAATTGGAGAAATACTGGACAAATAAAACATGTGCAAAAAGGGACAAATCACCCACAAAATAATGTTCCAAGAAAAAGAGTAAATTGGTCTATTGGTATATCATACTTGCAGCAGGATAAAATGTTTGTTTTTGCTATTCTCTATAGACACATAATGCAAATGGTCTTTATGTAGTTCCTGTCCAATTATAAATTAAAGTTGGTTTTGGAGTCGGAGTGTGGCCATCTGCTTCTCTAAATCCAATCACGCTTATCAAAGTAAAACTCAAAATCTCTATCTTATTTCAGAAGACCCACACAATATAGGACAGACGACAAACAAAAATTTAGAAACTATTCTATTGCCACTAATCTCATAATCCTTTGGCTTTAATTTGACTCTTTAACAGCTTTTCTTAAGGTATAAATATTATTTCAAAATTTTAAAGATTAACATATATATATATGCTTTAAACTTTCTGTCATGATATTAATGGTCATATAGAGTACTAACTAATTCTGGAAAAAGACTTCATCTAGCTTCCTCTACATGATTTCAGGTTTGAGTCTCTATGAGGCAACTAGGAATTAAGTTTTTGTACTCTGGATATATATATATATATATATATATATATATATATATATATATATAACAAAATATGGTCCTTTAATCTCTTTGAGATCTGTTGTATATGATATTTAAAGTGTTTAAATTTTCTGTAGCAAACCATGACCACACCTTTGTAGTCTCTGAAAGGAGGATGGGGCCCCACAATGTCTATTTCACCAGGAATATGATAGCACCACTAAGCTAAAACACAGCATCTAAAGATCAGCTAGCTACAAACTGCTCAAGATCATTTTGAGGTGGCTAGCTGAGATGATCCGGGCTCACAGATTACCCTAAGCAGGACCTGAGACAAGCTCTGCACTTTCCCATTACATGAAGACCGGATAACAAATGGTATAGTTATCCCTCCCAGGACTTGACAATTAATCCAAATATTTCTTTTCAGGGTCCCCTAAAGATGCTATCGCCCCCAGACAGTAGGAAGTAAATTTAAGAACACAATGCCCACATTCCCAAGACATGTGGTGAATGGGTTTTGGTAGTTCAATGGGTTATGGATATTTATCATTGATTAGGGCGATTGGTTATGAGTTCTTATTGATAATAGTCAAGGAATGTAACATGATGGGGGCCAGCTTGTTTGTGTTTTTCTGTCCTGCCCTGTTCCCCCAGCTGTTTAGTCCCAAAGTAAAATCACACAAGAGATCTCTATAAGTTATAATGCTGATTGGCCCGTTAGGTCAGACTTCTTACTTGCCAACTCTCACATCTTGATTAACCCATTTTTCTGATCTATGTTAGCCATGTGGCTCAGTACCTTTTTCAGTGGTGCAGCTCACATCCTGCTGCTTCAGTGATCTGGGCAGGAGTGGGAGGAATCAACTTCTTCCTCCCCAGAATTCTCCTGCTCTCCTTGTATCATTTCCACTTCCTGTCTGGTTTCCCCGCCTATACCTCCTGCCTGGCCAATCAGTGTTTATTTAAAACATGATTGACAGAATACAGACAATTCTCCCACACCAAAGGAAAAAGTTGAACAAAGGAGTTTAGATCTGGGGTTCTTGTTTTGAAAAGAAAAATGTTTGAAAAGAAAAATGAGGATATAGATATGATGAGATATACAGGTAGATTACTGAGTCTACTCTGGAAAGAAAGGGTAATATAAAACTAGGATAAATGATAAATTATTGAATCTACTCTTGAACTAAAAAAGAAACTACTAGCTTTAAGTATTTTACAGTGATAATGGATTTTTGTATATTGACCAAATTTAAGATTATTTAAGACAGCAAAATTTGCATAAAAACTGAACCTCCAAATCTCACGAGCATCAAGAACCTGGGCTCTAGGACTTTGGTACCATTGAATTGACTTCCTTTCAGAATCATGTCCACCTCAGCAACATCTGGATAGTCACCAAGAGGTGTTAACCCAGATACTAAGAAGAATACTATTTAAGATGTTTTAGTGGATAAGATTCTGTATACAAAGGAAGTACTAAGAAGGATAGTGTGAGACAGTCAGACTTCAGTGGTGGGATCACTTGTCACGTTCAGGGAAAAACCTGAGAAAAACATATACCAATGGAACAAGAAATGAACAAGAGAGAATTAGACAGCCTCCCAAAAGGCTCTGCAGTCCCTGGATAGATTTTTTAAAAGTCTAGCCACGGTAAATACATGCCCAAGAATACAATTAGGAAAAAAAGACTTGCTTTTTAGAAGGACTGCAAAATGTATCAAAGTTTTTCTTCTCTCAAATTAGCTTTGCAATAGCTCTGTGAAGTGAGTGGCATTATTTATCACCATTTTCTCTCTTTTGTTACAGAAGAATGACATTGTGTGAAATGAAAGTGTTAGAGCAGAAATGATCCTCGTTTACCTTTCCTACTCCCGATTGTTCTCCCCACCTTAAAAGTCCTTACTTTAGCATCTGAAACCAAGTTTAGCAATGTACCATTGGTGGACCTCTGTGTGTGCCTGGTGTGTGTACAGGTACACAACTGCTTAAGTAACCTAAGCTCAGTTACTCTATTTTTGTCTTGCATTTTGCCTCTGTGTTTAACAAAATAATGTGGACAGTTGTATCAGCATGCATAATACTTTTAATCCCATTAATAGCAGTTTAACATATTCTAAAGTATGGATACATCATGAATGGCTTAGTTTTCTCATTACTATTGGATTCATCTTTAGACAATTACACACAATTCTTTAATAGGTGTCTGCCCACATATATAGGTAGGATGTTTGTGGAGGTATTTTTTTTAAACAGGAAAAAAAATCTAAAATTATGATTTCTGGGTAAGAGTATGTATGTGTCTGTTACTTTTCTACTCCTGGGATGAATTTCTATGACCAAGACAACTTATAAAAAATTTGTTTGGGGTTTATGGTTTTAGAAGGCTAGAGTCCATGAGGGTGGAGCAAAAGCATGGTGGCAGGAGCAGCTGAGAACTTTCATCTTGATTCTTAAGTTGTAGGCAGAGGAACACAGGGAATGATGTAAGTCTTTTAAAACCCCAAAGCCCATCTTCAGTGACAAAGCTCATCTAACAAGGCCACACCTCCCAATCCTTTCAAACAGGCCCACTAACTGGTACCCATGTATTCAAGTATTCTGTGGGGTCCATTCTTGTTCAAGCCACCACGGCCTGTGAATTTCAACTTTTATTATACTAACTTTGAAGATGACAAACCGTATTGAGGACTACAGAATTAGTCCAAGGTTACACAACTGGAGACCGGTGGAGCCAAGATTCAAATTCAAGTCATCTGATTCCAAGTCCCATGTGTTTGCTAATATGTCATGTCGCCTAGGAAGAGCCAGGGCTGAATCACAGCCAGTGCTTATTAGATGAGTCCATATATTCTCTTATTGATGTGACCACCTCTTAGGAAGCAAGAAGGAAGAGCAAAGTCCCAATCACTTCATGCATACAGGTGAGTGGAGACCCTTGTCGCACCCATGAGGGTACATCATCAGTTTCTACAACAACCTCCATTCAGAAGCAGAAGACAGTGAAAGGCAAGGCTTTAAAGGTTTCTTTCTGGTAAAGATTTGGTATTCTGCTGCCACTGAGCATAACAAAGGACCCAAAGATTAGTGGGAGCAGCTTTTCAGGGACCCAGTCTCTCTTCCTCACAGTTCATTAAGGTTCAGGACACTGCAAGAGGCATGGACAAATAGCACCGGTCACTAACCTTGACCTATAGGCAACACGGCACTTCTGATCATATTTTATTGGCTGAACTCAGTCATATATGTCTGGGTTAAACTGTCAGGAGGGCTTGATGTCCAAGTCTGGCAGTGTGTCCCAGATGAAAAAAAAACATGGTCAAAAAGCATTTTGCAGTATTGCCTCCCACTACAGTGAGGGATCAGATCACACAAGTACAGAAGCGGCCTCAAGCAGTCTCTGCACATCAAGTGTGTTCTGATAACTCCGTCCTGAGGGTGCCTTTAGTTTTTGCTCCAGTGTTCCTCCTCTACTTTATAGATGGGAAAACCAAGCAATAGGGATATTCGTTTATTCGCCCAAGTTCACACAACCTGTCAGAACTCAAGCAAAGGATTCCGATGAGCTGGCTCCAGTATCCCGTGCCCTGGAATTTCTGCACACACAGCCACTTAGACTTCAGATCAGCTTTCTTTATCTTGCTGGAAACACACACACACACACACACACACACACACACACACAAACACACATACACACAGCATCACTTATGTTACAAAAACTCTTGCGTTCATCTTTTTTCATGCAAATGGATTTGAGTCTTTTCCATGAATGTTTGTTATTGAATCCTGGCCTGGGCACAGGACCTAATTAATCATCTCTTTGGGTCCCTTATTATTCTCTGTGGCAGCAGCGAATCCTTTCCCAGAAAGAAACCCTTCCAGCCTTGCCCTACGAGGAAGACTGGGGGAGAAAAGGAGGGGCCTATTCCCGCTGGAGCCCATTGTTTATTTAACCCGGTGGCTGCATGATAATCAGGCTTTCTTTGTTTTGTTTTTAAGGCATAGAAGAGAATTACGTTAGTTCTGCACAGTGGTTTAGAAGGGAGAGGGTCAAGTCTATTATGGCTCTTGGTGTACATGAAAACCCCCACTTCTCTGTTGCTTAGCTGCCTTGTGTTTATAGGTGTATACCGTATGTTCAGGCATGTTCACGTGGAGGTCTGGGGCTGATGGACTTCTTTCATGATACCTGATCACTTTGTCTATTGAGGTAGCATCTCTCCCTGAACCTGGAACTCACCAATTCCCACCAGTCTAGCTAGCCGGCTTGCCGTGGGAACCCCTCATCTCTGCCACCTGAATGCTGGGTCTAGGGATGACCACTACACCTACCAGGCTTTTCTGTGGATTCCAGGGATCCAGACGATAGTCCTCATGCTTCTAAGATGAACATTGTATCCCCTGAGTCATATCCCCAACCTTCTGATTTTTTAAAAAATGCTTTCAGTAGGTAAGATGAAGAGGAGGGGAAGGGGGTAATGAAGGAGGAGCTAAGTGAATAGGAGGAGTGGACAGCTCCAGGTCCAAGGCCTGCCTCTTTGAAGATGAGGGTCATGTTTGCTAGGCTTAGGGAACAAGCAAGTCCAATGCTCCGCTGCAAGCCTGAAATCTGCGTGAACCGAGGATACCATAAAGCTTGCAGAATCGTTGGTCACTATCTGTCATTGGCAGCTCATAACACCTCACCACCACTCTAAGTGCTTGGTCCCTCTCCTGTAAGTAAGCTCTCCACATCGCGGCTGCAACCAAAGGAGCATTACCGATATTGCGGGAGATGTAAGTTAAGATAAGGGAAGTGACTTGTTTAGGACCTAGATCTTAGAGCCACCAACTCCAGATGCAAAGTTTAGCCCCTCACAGTGCCTGCAAGGCAAAGAGTGCTTGTTACAGAGTTCTGTCTTTTTCACTCACCTGAGTCATTTTGCTGGTGGCTGTGAACGGCACCCCCAAGCCGGAGCCATCGAGGCCGCTTCCATATTACAGAACAGCTCAGACTCCCTCTGTGTACTTAACTCTGGAATCATAGACAGGGGCTGCCACGTGTCTGGCCTAAGCCATGGTAGACCTCCAAATGGTCTGGCTTTCAAGGTCCTCATCCGCTAGGTGCCAAGTTTGACTGGGAGACACGAGGAGGAAAGTTGGGGTTGCCTGGAGTTCCAAGAAGAGGGAGAAACTTGGCCTGACACTAATCAACATTTCCGGGTTTGTGTAACACGTTTCTCATTTTATTTGATTTTTAGCCTCCTATTTAAATGACTCTCGCAGTGACCATACGAGAACAGAAGGCAGCACATCGTTACTACGTTTTCCACTGAGTAAGTGGGATCTAATGACTGCCAGTAGTGGACAAGGTAACACATGCCATGGCTGATGGCAGGGACAGGCGGGAGCTAGGGTGGGCTGCTTCCCTGTCCAGCACTCATCACTGGCCCGCATCACCTACGGCTCTACATATGTTGGCTGTCCTTCTGGAGGGAAGAGAAGCTTTTGAGGGCAGAAAATGCTGCGCTGTCAGCTGCTGACTCTCTGTACTCATACGGAGAGCGGGATGCTGATGATGCGCAATATCCAGTAAACCACTGATTTATTTGTCATTTGAGAATTCGTTCTCCGGCAAGGCACCAGCCTCTTCCATCATAGCCTGCTCTGTTTCGAATAACAAAGAAAGGGGCTTCTGTAAAGGAACGAATTGTTACCACTTCCACTAACTCCATTATACCCTTTATGCATCAGGCCTACTCTTAGCTAAGAGCAGTGTCAGCCGCTCGGCATAAATAAGAAAACAGGGTCCAAAGTGTCGCATGCATCTCTCAACGCCTCGCAGCTAGCGATGCACCCTCCGGCTTCCCTGGAGCTTGGTAAGGAGTCCGCTTTAACGGTCTGTCTTTCTGCCATGCGCCCTCTTTGCCGTGCTGTGTTTCTGTCTCACGGGACAAGGTGAGGATGCGTTCTGGTTCTGGTCCTTAGGTTTTATACTGTGCCCAAATCAGTTACTACTTTGGCTTCTGCGGCTCACTTAACTAGTCCTCAGATGCATATGGAAGTAGAACTCCTTCTTAAGGCTCTAGGGGGCTAGGGGCTATCGCAGCGGATAAAATACTTGGTGTATGAGTGTAGGCCCATATTTCGATATGGTACGGCAGCCAGGCTCTGAAGTCATAGGCCCACCTGAGGTGGTCATGCAGGCCTGCAGACAGCCTGTCACTGCCCCAACAATAGCCAGGATGTGCTGCACCTTTCTCTTTTGTTATAAATGTAGATCGCCTGGGGAGAGGTGTTTGCTGAAGCTGATGACTAAATTGCAAGTGTTTCCCTAGCCCCGCATCCCCTGGAAAGAGACTAATAAACATGGGACACGTGTAGAACTTCAGGATGGAGGAGAAGTCTGAGATGCCCTTCCGTGATGATGATGTTAGCTGTGTCTGGTTATTTCTCACGCCTCCATACAGGTCCAGTTAGGGAAAATAGTTTTCTATGTCGGGGCCTTCGGTCCCTGACATATGAGGACCTCCATTTAGGTCCCTGGCACTCATGTAAAAAGCCGGGTGTGGTGGCAGGTATCTGCCACAAGTCCTGTGTTGTAGGGGTGGGAATGGGGATATGGGCAGAACTCTGGGCCTTTCAGGCCACACAGTCTAACCAAACTATATGCTTGGGGTTTAGAGAAGACCTTATCTCAAAAAGATATAAACAAGATGGGGATCAAAAGAAGATGCTGGCATTGACCTCTGACCTCCACACATGCACTCACAGACAAGAGCATCTGTACATGCACATGCTCCCCCTCCCACTTTTTCCCCTTCCCCTTTCCCTCTTCCCCCATTCCCCCAGCCCCTCTCTCGCTACAAACACTTTCCCCAGCAGCTGGTAAGCTGTTTCTCCTCCTCCTCCCACTCAGCCGAATACCAGTTGTCCCACCAGCCCAACCCAGCCTCTCTCAACGGTTTCGGTTTCCAAGAGACAGCTTGCCTCAAAATGCCATCCAATCCCACTGCCAGAGTGGGCACAGCGATTTGTCCAGTAGGGGGGGACAGAAAACACAACAGCCAGAGCCACCATGCCAGGCAAGCTCTGTGAGTCCATTCTGTGGAGAGGTGGGCGTGGTTAGTGAAAACTGCCAGCTCATTGGGGAACGTTCCATGGCACAGAAGGGTCTTCAGCAGGATCCCGTGACCTGATTTACCTTTCCAGGAGTGAAGTGTGTGAGTCAAACCATGCATTTTAAGTTACCTGTCTGCAGCTTAGAAGCACAGTGGTCCATTTCCCCAGGGTTTTAGAACCCACTCCCACACACTTCAAAATTCACAGATGCTCAAGTCCCTTCCATTTAAGATCGTCTTTAGAAGATTGATGATACCTAGTACAGTGTAGATGTTATGCAAATGGTCACATATTGCCATGGTTAGGGAACAGTGATGAAAAGGAAAATGTGCTCCTGTCCAATAGTAAGGAGAGTTTGCTTTCAATGTCTTCAATCCAAGTGTGTTGACGTCACAGATGAACCTGTGAACGGACTGCACCTGATTTTGCCCTAAATTTCATTCATAGTTAGCAAGAAACTTCAGACTATCAAAGGAATAGGCTTCAGTAATCTTAGAGTTCTCTAGTTTGCCCATTCTTTGGTTTTGTTTTTAATTGTCCGCTCCCCATATCATGACAATCTTCTGTGGAAATACATGTGTTGGCTCCTTGCACTAAGAACAAATTTGAGTCCACACACAACCTAGGCTGGGCCTGTGTTCAAGAGCCACAGAGTTTAATCTAAAAGTAACCACATGACCCAAGCTGGGCAGTCAGACTCCTTTACTGGATTTATGAAGCCAAATGTGGAACTGACCAGGGTTCCTTATTATTGCAGCAGGAGCAGACACTGCCTCCAGCCACACCTGCAGCCTGCTGGAGAAAGCTGGCCGCACAGAAGGGAAGCTATACAAAGAGCCGCTTCTATGGCTCCCTGACCCCAACCTCATCCTGTGAGCTAATAACTTTTTCTCTTTCTTGAATTTGTTTCCATCCTTTGACAAAAAAAATGGAAAGTGATCGAACTGGGGTGCAGAGGAGGGAACTATTAAACCACGGTGTGTGCGGCAAACCTTGGGGTGGTACAGTAGTAGAAACACCATTTTAGAATTTACATCCAGGAGGGACAATGCATGAGGTGCCCAAACATACGACTGAAAATGGTCAAAATGAAAGGGGGTGTTTGGACCTGTGCAACTGGGAAGTCCCCGAGTGCCGCTCATGTACAGACATTCAAATTCTCAAATACTGTCACCCAGTCTGACCATGTGCAGTGAGTGATCCTTCCTGCCTCAAATGGTGATGGCTTTATGCTGTGCTCCATTTACACAGCCGAGCAGCTCATTATAAGACTGGCAGACGCCCACTCCAATTATGCCACCTGCAGGCTTACTCAGTTGGGAAAGCTATCTAAAAATTTTAACTGTGACCAAAATGAGATCCGTGCTTCCATTTCCATTTAATATTTTCAAAATCATCTCTCTCTCTTTCTCTGTGTGTGTGTGTGTGTGTGTGTGTGTGTGTGTATAGAGGTGGGTTGGGGTGGTGTGTGCACCTACACATCGTTGTGTATAGCTGAAAAGTTGTGAAGGAATACGTAGCAGGTCCCTTAAACTGTTGGCATAAGATGAGAAATGGAGCCAAGGAAAATAGAATAAAAGACTAGGGGCATTCTTACTAATAACAGTATTTCTATATATTTGCTTTATGAGGCTTCTCGAGCTTTTAGAGACTGCTTGAATTCCTGGGCTAATGGTCCCTGTCCATCTTCAAAGTCAGCAATGGCCAGCTGACATTTCACATTATACTGCACTGCCCTAACCTTTGCCTTTCTCTTCTGCATTTAAGGTCACTCGCAAGTACACAGGGTCCATCTGGATAGCCCAGCATAATCTCCCTTCTTCCACGTTAGTTGATTAGCAACTTTAATTCTACCTGCCCCCTTTGCCATGTAAGGAAGCACATTCTAGGTTCTGGACATTAGAGAGAAGACATTTCTGAGAAGCCGTTATCCTGTCCCCCATACATTACAAGTCCACTGGCACAAATGCTAATACATTGTTTCAGAAAACAGCAACTCAAAGTACAAGGCCTATGAACAAGATGCCAGTGGTCATCCTAGGCGGTAGAAGGCAGTTTTTTTTTTTAATCTCAGTTTTTAAAATAATGTGTTATCTTTTCAAATACCAGTCTATCTTGTCAGAAGCGAGCAACAGAGCTAGTTGCATTGATCAAAAGTATTAGTATTAGGGGTGTGTGAACAGAGCAATTTCTGGTATCTAAAGAGCTAGTTCCCGAATGTCCTAAAGCTCATAAAAGATGTGAGAACAGGAGCAGAGAGACAGTGCAACTGGACTCTCTCCCAGCAAGCATCATTCTGTACACAATGGAAGACCTGGAGCCAAGGTGCTAGAAAAACTCCCATCTGCTAATAATCCAATTAGAGAGATTCAAAGCCAAGTGGAACACTTAGGCTGATGGATGTACAACCTGCCTTCCAGTGGCTCCGAGGAGCTGCGGGAAGTAGAGAATGAAAGCCATACTTAGGATCTGAGATGGTACTTCCCAGAGGAAGCTACCGACCTTTCTCCCTGCTGCCTCCCACAGCCTGCTCCTATACCATCACCCTCCTGCTGCCCCTTCCCATAACTCTGGCAACTCCGCCATTTCTTGGTCCCCCTGCCTCGTCACACCAGGCCCCCAGACATATCCCTTTCCCACTCTCATTCATTATTGTCTTTTAGAAAACAATATATATTATCAGTTTCTTCCAAACTATGAGATATTTATTAGGTGTTTGGTGAAACTATAGGATTCTGTGGTCAAAACTTGGGAAGGCCAAGCTAACAAAATTAAATCCATTATTTCTCCCCGGGACACCCAGGACCATTGACATGCTCATGTGCACTGTAATACTACAGGCAGTGGCTATAGTAAGCAGTAAACTTGCCTAATGGTGGGACCACAATATTAAAGGGTTACTGGTGAAATGACTGTTCTGCTTGCCAGAAAGAGTGTTAAAGACTCCCCTGTGTGATGCGGGGAAAGTTAAGAGCTTAAATCTTCCAACTCCAGAGGAGTTTTCCTGACCATCTTATTCAACTCCTTTAATCCAGGGGTGGAAGTGCTATCAATGAGTTATGGTCTGGACTGGGTACTTTTAGGATCTCAGCTTTTATTCAAATAACCGAAATAAAGGCTCACCTGGTTGCAAAAATAGCGAGGAAGTTTTATTCCAAGCAAAGCTATAAAGGATGACAGAATACACTGCAAGAAAGCAGTGGATACCAGAATGAATACTGGTACTCAAGGGCCCCAGTTATTGTTTGCAAACTCTTTTTATGAGATTCAAGAGAAGAGTTGGGTGTGATAAGAGTGGTTCTATGTTTTGAGTGACAGATGAGGTCATATAAGTATTTTTTACTGTGCACATCCCTTCTCATAATGTATCTAATTTTCATATGCAAGTCAATTACACATAGGCATTGGATGGTAAATAAGGGAGTCACCCTACAAGTTTTGCCTTTTTGTACATTCCCCATAACCAGTTCAGGCTGCATCAGCTTCCCCTACCCTGTACCAGGATGTGTGGGGAACATGCTTATATGTACATTTTCCAAGCTTAATGATAGTAAAGGAGGAGAGAGACTTATTCCATTGTTCAGAGAGGACTGTGCATATAGCCTGATGCCTTCCAAGACTGCTAGGTGCATAACATGAGCTGGTAAAAGAGGTAGGCTGCCAATTATATTATGAGAAGAGGGATGATGTATCTGTATAACCCAAAGCAAGTAGAGTCCCAGGCTATTCTCTATGCTTGCCTGCCTCAGGGGAAATGACTTGCCTGAAGTCACATCGGTTATTAATAGCAAATATAATAATCTCTTTCCAGTTCCTTATTCATTATTTTGTGTTACCTCAAGCTGTGTTCAATACACACAAAAAGGAAATTTGCCCCATATGGCAGATCTATGGGGAAGTACAAATAATTTCTGCATACTTGTCTGAGTGAATATTGGGCGTGTGGAATTGCAATGCACCATAAAGATCTCTTCATTCAACATCCCATGTCTGGTGTTAGCTCAACCATGGAAACCCAGGAGTGTGAGTATAGAATGCTTAGGGTTTGATATAAATTAAATTATTAATGATGTTTATACTTACAAATTTATATACAATTACTAAACTATCTCCATAATTAATGTAGTAAAACCTATGTATAAAGCCAAAATATTTTTTCATACTCTACTATTATTTATGTTCTAATCTTCCTTGCCCCAAGAAACACCTCACCTTTATTCCTTCTTGTGTGTTTTCTTTTTTACAGATCCAGAGAGTAAACCCGAGGTCCCAGGCAGTATACTTGGAAGGGGGTAGGGTGGTTTTTTTCACTCGATATAATTATTCTGAAACCCATAGGTATTATTCCCTATATCAATAGATTATTCCCACTGCGTGCATATAACAGATAATTTACCCACTTGCTTCTGGACCCTGTTATTTCTGGTTTGGAGACACAGCCGAGGAAGCTGTTATGAATATTCAAGTCCTTAGCTACATGATTTCTTTCCTCTTATGCAAAAACTCCACTAGGGAAACTCTTCAAATTTTTTTCATTAGTGTTTTGCAACTTTTAATGTAAAGGTCTTTTACTTTCCTCACTGAATTTATTCTTAGGATAGTTGGAGGTGTTGTGAGTGGGATTGCTTTCATGATTTCTTTCCCAGCAATCTCATTATTGGTCTATAAAAAAGGTACCGATTTTACATGCTCATTATTCAGGCAAAGCCAGATCAGCGTTCGTTCTCGGGTTAATTTGCCATAGAAGGCCAACCCCTGGTGAGTATTCTGCCTGATATCTGAATGGTTAGGAAGTGTTTTACTCTGGCTGGTCATCCTGACAACAGTCCTGGCTGAATAATTTTGTCTCAGAGAGTGTTTTTATTTTGTTTGTTTGTTTGCTTGTTTTCCATTAATTTCAGATGACTACTGGGTTTCGGTATTTTCCTTACCTGAGTGCACTGACCTCATCTGAGGACTCTGAAGCCTCTTCAGCTCCTGTGGTCTCTGGTGCTGTTCTCCCCACTCCTCGAGTTCTCTTAGAGGCCCAGCCACTGTCCTCAGGACGTCCTGCTCCCTCACTGCTATGGTTCTCTCCTCAGGGATGAAGTCTAGCAATTTTCTCAAGGCAGAAGCATAAAACAGTTTAGAAACTTACCATATTTGTTTCTCTTTTTTGCCTTTTTAACTTATTCTTCTTCCATATATTACATCCTGACCACAGTTTCCCCTCCCTCCACACCTCCCAGTCCCTATCCTCACCTCCCCTCTCTCCCAGATCCATTTTTATTTCCCTTCAGAAAAGAGGCATCCTAGGTAAATCAAGAAAACATGGCATATCAAGTTACAATAGGACTAAGTACAAATCCTCAAATCAAGGCTGGATCAGGCAATCCTGTAGGAGGATAAATGTCCCAAAAGCAGCCTAAGAGTCAGAGACAGTCCCTGCTCCCACTCTTAGGAGTCCCACAAGAACACCAAGCTACACAGCCATCACCTATATGCAGAGGACCTAGGTCAGACCTATACAGTCTCCCTGATTGTCAGTACAGTCTTTGTGAGCTATGATCCCTATTTAGTTGACTCTGGGGGCCTTTTTCTTGTGGTGTCCTTAACCAATCTGGCTCATACAATCCTTCCTTCCCAGTCTTCTGCTGGATTTCCTAAGTTCTGCCTAAAATTTGGCTGTGGGTCTCTGCATTTGCTCCTCTCTGTTGCTGGATGAAATCTCTCTGAAAATGATTGTGCTAGGCCCTGGTCTAGGCCCTGAGTATAGCAAAATATCATTAGGAATCATTTCAGTGACTTTTTTCCAGTTGTGTTTGGCTCTATCTTAGGTCTCTGGACTATCCAGTCTCTGGTTTCTGGCCCTCTGGGCAGTGTCAAGCTTGGGCTCCCTCTCATGACAAGGGTCTCAAGTTGGACCACTCATTGGTTGGCTACTCCCACAACTTCTGAACCATCTTTATCCAGGCACATCTTGTATGTTGAAGGTTTAGTGACTGGGTTGGGGTCTCAGTCCCTCCATTGAAAGACTTGCCGAGTTACAGAAGATGGCCGGTTTAGGCTCTGGATCACCCCCTCCCACCCCCCACTAGTAGTCTTTGCTTTGCTTTGCTTTGAGGATAGTGTCTCATAGATTCCAGGAAGTTTCCATTGCTCTTGGTTTCTACCTCGACCCCAGAAATGCCTTCCAATTCCAGTCGTCTCTCCCATTACTCTCTTCCTCCACACCCCTTACCTGATCCCTCCTGTTTCCATCCCTACCTGCCCCCAGTGTTGACGGTATAGTACTGAACATAGCTGCCTTCCACATTTGTTTATCATGCATGGATCACTGTCTTTTGTCGCTGGATAGCCAGTATCCTGAAAGCGGTTCTTTTCCTTTTGTTTTCTGTTGTAGTTGTGTTGTTGTTAATGCTGTCATCTCAAATGGAGGACACAGGCTGGTACCTTCCACTCTGAGTATTAAAGGCCCTGATGATAAAACGTTAATAAGGCTCTGCTCCTTCCCTTGCCTCTCTCCCTCCCCTTACTTTTCTCCTGCCTTCCTCTTTTCAATTCCTGCTTCTCCTCTTCTTCTTTCTTCTCCTTCCTCCATTATCTTCTGCTTTTCCTGTTTTCTGATCCTGGGGATTGAATCCAAGTTCTCATGCATGCTAACCAAGTGCGGTGCCATTGACCGACACGCCCAGATCCCTGGTGTTCTTTCAATTCACTTTTAGACAGTTTGCCATACAGCCATTCCTCACTTCCCCCTCTCCCTCTACAAGATCTCATTCAAAAATGTCAAGCGAACCCATATGCTGAATCTCAAATTCCTCTCATTATTCCAGTCTATTGTTCTAATTCCCAGACTATTTACCCAATGACTTACTATCTCATTTTTCTAGATGACCCATAATGTTCTTGAACTCGACATGTAGAAAATGAACAGGCCACCTACACTTTCCTGGTCCAACTGCAGTCTCAATTCATCAATAAATCACAGCTAGCTGTTTGGGCTTCCTTTCCTCTTCAGGATGCTTGCAGAGACTGTGGTTTTGTTCTTTTTCACCACCACCTAGCACAGGCTGGGACACAAAGAGGGTTTCAATTAATACAGCAGATTACATTGGTGCCAGATTTAAGACAAGAATCTGAGAGAGGGAGAGGAGCAGGCTATGCTCAAAGTCATTCTCACTGCACCGGACTTGCTGTGTTCCTGCAAAGGTCAATGGGATGTACATGGATGAGGAGAGCTGGTTTTCTCTCTGGTGACTGTGAAGGACATACCTGAGGATAGACAAGGAGAGAAAATGAAGTGGACATAATAGAAGGGAGTGGTTTTCTAGGCTCCTAGTACCGAACACTTGCCTCTTAGTATGGTGTCTCAGCTAAGCACTTCTGTGACTCCCTTCTGTGTCAAATGTGCGTTCATACCAAATGCACAGCTATCTGAAGTGTCTCCAAGTCATCTTAAGCAAAGCTGGCCTTCTTGTCAATCACGTTAGGAATTCTAGTCAGGCTTACCATGCCTATTTTAACCATGGTTTGGGAGATCAGGAGCGAGAACTCTTTTGTGTGCAAGTGTGTCCCCAAGACAGTAATTGTGAGACTTCCCTAAAGGCGGTGTGCAAAGGTAATGTACCTGGAAGAAGAATCAGAACATGGGACAGGCTTTGGGATCTGTCTCATCTGATTATGAGACACATGTGTGCCACACTTTCCTACCCACACAGACACTCTGCTTCCATTAGGCAGGGGAACTGTGCTGGTTCATGTTGCCAGGCCGACTTCAGCTTGCCTAAAGCTGTTTCCCGTGGAAATCTTGGCCCAGCTCCTCTGGATGTAAGCTCCCTGGCAAACCATGTGTGTCTGTTTTTGGGAAGAGTTCTCAGCATGCTCTGCTTCTGTTCAAAGGAACGAGGTGGAATTAGTGTCCTCAGAGGAATTGGAGAGCATGCTAGGCAGGTGTGCAGGATTTTGCCAGCTACCTAAGCACTAGTAAACCATCTTGTTTGATGCCCAGGTCTGACTCCTCTCAAAGAAAGGCTGGGATGTCCTAGACTTCCTTGTGTGTTAGATAGTGTGAAGTCATTTTGTAACAGGCTCCAGATCTTAGTCATGTTAGAAGTCCATTTGGGTCATGGAACCCAGCATGTAGGCAGCAATGTCTGTCAAAATAGGAACAAAGACCTAGTCTACCTGCTAAAACAGGGACAAAGGGTAAGTCAGCAGTCCCAGGATGTGGTTGGGAAAGTCTATAAATGCACTAACTTCATTTTTTTTCTCCAGTAGTTCTGTTTCTTGTCAACTGTTCTTGTTAACTGACGTGTGTCAAGTCTGTTTGTCAAGGTTATGTCTTTTTGTGCTTAAAAAGTCAAGAACAGTGAGGGTTGGGCTGCATGATTTGGGTGAGTTTCCCATGCAGGTGGTGGCCAGCTATAGAGACTTTCTATTGGCCTGAAGAGTCCATATGTTCAAGTGACAGCTCATGTTGGTGAGGATGTGGAGTAAGGGGAACACTTATCCATTGATGGAGGGAGTGCACCTTGAAAAGCCTCTATGGAGATCAGTGTGGGGGCTCCTGCGGAAGATGGGGATGGGTCTATTTCAAGATCCAGCTATACCACAGTTGGTATTATCTTGGTCAGTGTTTCTATTGCTGTGATGAAGCACCATGGTCAAAGCAACTCAGGGAATAAAGAGTTTAACTGGCTTGCATGTCCACAGCACTGTTCATCATCGAAGTAAGTCAGGACAGCAACTCAAACAGGTCGGGAACCCGGAGGCAGGAGATGATGCAGAGACCACGGAGGGATGCTGCTTACTGGTTTGCTCCCTATGGTTTGTTTGGTCTGCTTTCTTATAGCTGCCAGGATAACTAGCCTAGGGATGTCACCACCCATAATGGACTGGGCCCTCTCCCACCAGTCACTAATTAAGAAAAAGCTGTACATGCTTGCCTGATTTCATGGATGCATCTTCTTAATTAAAATTCGGTCCTGACAAATGAGTTTAGCTTGTGTCAAGTTGACATAAGACTAACCATCACAGGCGTATGCCCAAAGGACACTTCATCCTGCCATAGAGATTTTGCTCACCCTTGTTCATTGCTGCTCTATTCATAATAGCCAGAAATTGGAAACAGCCTAGATGTCCCTTGGTATATTTACACAATGGAGTATTACTCGGATATTTAAAAAAAATGAAATTTTTAGAGCCCTGGCCCTCCACCACACAAGTGGGCCTGGAGAAAAGACAGTCAGGACCCCAGCCTGCCACTGGGAAGGGATGGGTGAGTTCCACTATGTGAGCAAGTGTGCGGTGGGGGGATGGAAGAGTGAGAAAAGTGGGGTGTTTCAGGTGCTATGCAGAGGGGTATAACTGGAGATACAACATGGTGAGGAACAGGGGCTGATTGAGTGACCTAATCAGCCACCTAAGGCCATGGATAGAGCCCACCCACCTACTGCCTGGGCAGCCACAAAGGACCATGAGTGGGTTTGGGGCCCTTTTGCAGCTGAGATCTGTGTGGATGTCTATGGTCCATGTTACGACCAAGGATCATGTAGATTTCTGTGGTATGGGTCACTGCCAGAGGCCATGCTGATGTCCAAGGGCCATGCTGTCACTAGAGCCATACTGATCTGAGTGATCTGAGCTGCCACCTGGGGCCATAGTGTCGTCTGGACCAGTGCTGCCATTGAGGACCATGTCTTGGTCCATAGACCTACAGTAGCTGGGGTCCACATTATTATTATCAATGGCCCACATTACTACCAAAACCAATGAGGATGTCTGTGGTCTGGGCTGCCACCTAAAGTCATGTTGCTGTCCAAGGGTGGTGCTGAGTTGGCCCCACCTCAATGACCATCCATGGCATGGGCACAGGAGAGCTGGTCTGGGTTGTGTGGGAGAAGGGAAGCTGGTTCTGCCCCTCCCTGGCCATTAAGGCAGTACCTTCCGTGGTAGGAGAGCTGGTAGAACTATAACTGCAGGGTCTCCATGACTCCAGCAACAGCAGGATATTCTCGAGGGGTCTTGGTGAGGGTTTAGGATGGGTGTTGTAGCAGAAACCAGAGGCCTTGACCCAGACCAATGACTCATTGCAAGCAAAGCTGTTTGGACAAAAGGATATACTGCATAACACAATGTTGCTCCCAATGCCACTATGGTGAACGAATATGTGATAGAGAGGTGGGAAAGAAGGAGGATCGAAGTAGTATGCACAGGGCAGAACTGAAGATGAGATAGCTTTCTTTAATGTTAGTTTTTTATTTACTTTTGGTGGGGAGGCTGCAAGGGGAGAGGGCAGACATGGAAGGACTGGGAAATAAGTAGGATTGGGGTACAAGATGTGAAATTCCCAAAGAATCAATTAAAAAAATTGTGTTAAAATCAAATTTTCAGGTAAATGGATGGAACTAGAAAAAAAATCATGCCAAGTGAAGTATCCCATATCCAGAAAGACAAATAAGGTATGTGTTTGCATATATATAGATGTTGGCCATTAAGTCAATGATAACCAAGCTACAAACTGTAGATCCACAGAGGTTAGGTATAGCATAAGGGACTGAGGGTGAGGGGGGGAAGGATAGAGCTCCCTAGGACAGGGAAATAGAAAAGATAGTCATGGATGGATGGGATGGGGTTAGAACAGAAAGATCAAGTGGAGGAAAAGGGGAGAGGGATACAAGGGTGGAAAGTCCATTTTTTTCCCATCTGAACTTGCTTAAAATATTATCAGACATAAATTATAGGCCAATTTCCTAGCAACTACACTTTCCTCAGACTCTATTTTAATAGTTTATTGAAATTGCTTTTTAAATTAGAGTTACAAGACCAAAGGAGGCTAAACATAAAAATTGAAAACAATGCTGTTTAATAAGTTAAAACAACTATGGAATAATTTTATTTGCCCACCCTGACAATTGTTTAAAACTGACAACTGAAATGGCAAAAATCTGTGGAGAAGCAGTGCTTCTCATGGACTCTTGCTAGGAATGCAGAGTGGGACCACACTCATCACAGTCACTAAGACAAAATGGGAGCCTACAGAATGGAAAAAGATCTTCACGAACCACATCGCACAGAGCACCATCTCCAAAACACATAAAGAACTCAAGAAACTATATATCAAATTATCAAACAATCCTATCAAAAGGTGGGGTACAGATCTACACAGAGAATTCTCAACAGAAGAACTGCAAATGGCCAAAAGACACTTAAAGAATTGTTCAACATCCTTAGGCATCAGGGAATTGCAAATCAAAATGACTCTGAGATAGCTCCTTACACCTGTCAGAATGGCTATGATCAAAGATACCAATGATAGCTTATTCTGGAGAACACTCATCCATTGCTGGTGGGAATGAAACTTGTACAACCACTCTGGAAATCAGTTTGGTGGTTTCTCGGGAAATTGGGAATCAATCTACCTCAAGACTCAACAATACCACTCTTGGACATATACCCAAAGGATGCAGACTCACACCACAAGGACATCAGCCTAATTATGTTCATAGCAACGTTATTCATAATAGGCAGGACCTAGAAACAACCTAGGAGCCCCTCAACCAAAGAATGGGTAAAGAAAATGCAGTACATTTACACAATGTAGTACTACTCAGCAGAAAAAAATCAATGCATCTTGAAATTTGCATGCAAATGGATGGAACTGGAAAAAAAACATCCTGATTGAGGTAACCCAGACCCAGATAAACAAACATGGTATGGACTCACTCATAGGTGGGTATTAAGCATAAAGCAAAGGATAACCAGCCTATAGTCCATGATCCCAGAGAAGTTAGATAACAAGGAGGACCCTAAGAGAGACATACATGGTTCCCCCTGGGAAGGGGAAACAGACAAGATCTCCAGAAAAAACTGGGAGGGGGGCAGAAGAAGGGAAGGTGAAAAGGAGAGGAGGAGGAAAGAAGGGAAGGGAGGAGGAGAACATGAAAAAATGGGATGCTTAAGAAGGGGAAGGGATGGAGAGGGAGAGAAAGGAAAACGATATCGGGATTGAGGGAGCCATTAAGGGGCTAGCGAGAAACATGGCACTAGGGAAAGTCCCAGGAATCCACAAGGATGATCCCAGCTAAGACTCTAAGCAACAGTGGAGAGGACACCTAAACTGGCCTTCCTCTGTAATCAGATTGATGACTGCCTTAATTGCCATCAGAGAACCTTCAACCAGCAACTGATGGCAGCAGATACAGAGATCTACAGCAAAGCACTGGGCTGAGCTCTGGGACCAGTCCAAGAGAGGGAGGAGCAATAATACGAGCAAAGGGGTCAAGACCATGATGGTGATGCCCACAGACACAGCTGACCTTAACTAGTGAGAGCTCACTGACTCTGGACTGATAGCAGAGAACCTGCATAGGACCAAACTAGGCTCACTGATTGTGGGGGACAGTTATGAGGTTTGGACACTCTGTGGGGGCACTGTCAGTCAGGCCAGGATTTATCCCTAATGCTTGAACCGGTCTCTAGGAGCACATTCTCTTTGGAGGGATACCTTGCTCAGCCGAGATATAGAGGGGAGGGTCGTGGTCTTGCCTGAAAGTCATGTGTCAGACTTGGTTGACTCCTTGTGGGAAGCCTTACCCTTTCTGAGGAATGGATGGATGGCTGGTGTGGGGAGGGAATGAGGGAAGGGTGGAGTGGGAGGAGGGGAGGGAGTGGGAATGGGGATAGCTTTGTAAAATGAGAAAAGATTGTTTTAAACAATTTCAAAAAAGAGTGTCTGTCAAAACCTAATGTGCTCTTAACAGTCCCAGTTCTAGCTGTCTGTCGCAAGACTTCCATACTCCAAGCCACACACTCAAAGGCGCTCAGTTCAGCAGTGTTTGTGATGTCAAAATGTTACAAGCAATCTAAATCCCTATTAGGGTGACAGAAAATAAACCCCTAACCTTATGAAATATTAAGTGAAAATACAAAAGAATGGAGAAGTCCTTTGTATTGTGACAATATTTGGAAGACATTGTTACAAAGTCATAAAAAATAAATTAATTAAAAAAAATAAACCGCAAGGCCCCATGCCTGTGTGGAATGTATTTCTGCCGGGCAGCACACCACACTGCTTGGTGCTTAATGCCGAGACGTGAATACACAGCGACTAGGAAGAGAATTTCGGATTTCTCTCTGTATTTGTTTTGAAAAATAAATGAAAGGAAATGACAACAGGAAAATTCCCCTCCTCTCTGATATTTGAGAAGGGATGGGAGTTTGGGTCTTTGGAGAAGCGATGCTTTCAATTCTACCTTGATCACAAAATCACTTGTGAGATTAAAAAAAAAAATACACTTAACTCAGCTTCTATAAGAAGCGGAGCCCGAGGCAAGAATTAAAAAGCTGGGACTCAATTTGGGGGCGGGGGTGGTACAAGCCCAGGATAACAAAGATAAGGACATAAAGAAAGATGTACTCTACTCTGATGACTCTGCTCCCCAGTTTCATGTCAGCTTGATGTGGGCTAGAGTCATTTGAGAGATGGGAACCACAGATGAGAAAACTCCCACCCCTGCTAGATCAGGCTGCAGAGAAGTCTGTAGGACGGTGGTTTTCAACCTGTGGGTGGCGACTCCTTTGGGGGTCGAAGGACCACTTCATAGGGGTCATATATCAGATACCCTGCATATCAGACAGTTAGGTTCTTATTCACAGCAGTAGCAAAATTATACTTATGAAGTAGCAACAAAATGATTTTATGATTGGGGAGGGGTCACCAAAACATGAGGAACTGTATTAAAGGGTTGCCACATTAGGAAGATGGAGAACCACAGTTATAGGGTATTTTCTTAATTAGTGATTGATGGGAGAAGGCCTAACCCACTGTGCCTGAGGCCACCCCTGGGCTGGTGGTCTGTGGTTCTCAAAACAAACAAACAAAAAAGCAAGTATGAGGAGCAAATCAGTAAACAGCATCCTTCCATGACCTCTGCATCATCTCCTGCCTCCAGGTTCCTGAACTGACCTCCTTCAATGATAGACTATGCTATGAAATTATAAGCCAAATAAACCCTTCCTCCATAATTTGCTTTTGGTCATGGTGTTTCATTGCAGTAATAGTAACCGTAACATGGACACTGACCAAAATATCACACCAAAATGGAAGAGACAATGTAATTGATTGACAGGGTATTTGTAGTCTAAGTAGGAGCCACATCCTGGAGTAGTCCACAGAAAAGAAAAAAAGGTGTGTGTTGGGGGGCAGGGGGCAGATATCTATCCAGCCAGTTTCTTCTTGTTTTCTATTTCTCGCTCAAGCTTGTTCTCAGGGCGAGTTGCCTCCCTGCCCCACCCACACCAATGTGGCTCTCAGAAGAGAGATCTAATGCTTGGAGACGTGGCACTTCATCAGAATGTGGGCCACGACAACTATGCCCCTTCCAGTTTTGCCTCCAGCTCTAGCTAGCTCATGGAAGCGTGAGGTTGAAGGGAATGGAGATGGGGAGGGTCAGCAAGGATCTAGCAAAGGCCAGGTCATGGTCAGGCAGCCATGCAGAGCATGCGGCAGGGTAAAGGAGGTCAAGGGAGGCCAAGAAGATTCACAGAGCTGCGCTCATTATGATGAGTCTGGCCCCACCTCATTCCTGACCAATTAAATCAGAATGTCTGGGAATGTGTATCCTTTGCAGGGCCCCTTAGAGTACGTGGGCGTTCAGCCTGCAGCGGGAACCATGGTTTTTCAGTGTCTCTGAGAACGAACCTCCGGGTGCAAATTTCATTTCACAATGCCCCATTTTCCTCCTTTTAACGGAAAGAAATAGCAAAGCCACTTACTTAGAAGGACATTATGGGAAGCAATTGCACCCCTGAACCTTAAATTATTTCAGGGCAAGCGTCGGAAGATGCAAGCATTTTGTGACCTTGATTCCCTGCTACACAAAAGGCCACAGAAATTCTTGATGCAAAACAATGAAATTTTCCATTAGGTTCCATTTAAGCAGCAATTTTGCAAAGGGTAGGGAGAAAACAGCAGGTTTCTCAGCCAGACTAAATAGGTTTTGTTTGAAAAGTAATAATCAGTTCACTGTCTTGGATTTAGAGGGCACATCCATCCTCAGAACTAACAATGTCAGATTTTATTCTCTCCACATAAATTGTGCGCTAGCCGTGTGTATCCAGATGAAACCAAAACATGAATAAAGTGATTCCTTGAACTCTCCCCAGAAATGCATTTCCTATTACACACCTTCAATTCCCATTGCTTGCGCTCCCTCTATTGCATACCGTTACAGAAAAGGAGCGAGGAACTGCCCCAGCAAAGAACTTAATATTGCGAGCAAATGCAACTTTCATCTTGGCCCAATAGTACTTGAATACCTTGCCCTCCAGCCCATTTCACCACCCACGGCTTCTCTTTAGTCAGGTCAGCAGCTGAGTTAAAAATGACTGCAAGGGTTGGCAAGTCCGGAGACTGCAGGAGTGGGCTATGTAACGTAAGCGGTACTCCGAGAGCGTGGGTTCCTGGCGGTATCTAGCCAGTCAGTTTCCCCAGCTGTGGATGAGGCTCTGGTTAGCCCTTTCATCTTAGGGATTTTACGTTTTCAAATTCTTGGACAACGGCCCACATGCCTCTGTCAACATCCACTACCGACTTTGAATTCTCCCTTCTAGCTAGCTATTCGAAGAACTCCATACGTCAAGAAAAAATTATCTCAGCATAAAATGCTCAACGTGTCCACCTGAAACAGGAACACGAGCCAGGTGCACCGTGTGCTGCAAAGAGATGGAGTGAGACGTGCAGGTCTCCTCTGGGAACTTAGCATTTATTACCTTCTATCATCAGATAAAGGAAAAAATGTGATAACAGTAACAGAACCCAGATGTTAGAAGATGTACGCCAAGTAAAAATTTTAAGCATGTGTATTATAGGTTTGGGGTTTTGAAGATGATATTTATTGATGATGGGCATAAATTAAATATGGATGAATTTTTAGAAGCACATGATAGCGAAGACTTAATTTTCTATGTGCGAAGCAGCTGCTTGAATCTGTGTCTAGATGTATCAATCCATGAGCTTGCTGTTATCTGTAACTCAGATCCCTGAGTGGTAGAAGTTTTACAAAAAAAAAAAAAAGCATAAGTGAAACTAAGTAGGTTTCCAAAAGAGTTTAAATTATGTCTATGTGTGCTGTGTCTCTGGGGGCATGTGCACACGAATCCAGATGGCCACAGAGGTCAGAAGAGGGTGTTGGATCCCCTTGATCTGGAGTTATGGGAAGTTGTGAGCTGCCTGACGTGGGCGCTCAGAACTGAACTCGGGTCCTCAGCAAGAGCAGTAAGTACATGCTCTTAACCACTGAGCTGTCTCTTTAGATCCCTAAGTAGATTTTCTTTTAAAATTTCAAATTCCTATCTCACATCTGCTTCTCCTTTTAACTAATTAAAAATTAGTAAAGATTTATTAGTAATTTCAGTAAAGAATTGTTTAATAAGTAACATGACTAGAAATGAAAAGAATCAAAAGAATCGGAGGAAGAGAATTTTATTTACATTCAATTTCTGTACAAATAACACAATTTCTAGTGAATATCTAAGGCTTGTCGAGTGGTTGAGTCGAAGCATCAGTGAACAGAGGTAACCACTTTCAGAAGAATAATTATAATGTGTGTTAATCATTTTAATAAGTACCTTTGCTCAAGAGCCATGTCATGTGAGGAATAATATTCTGGACTAGAATCTCTTGCCCGAAGCTGCTCGCTACCATTGAACACAATTAAACTCAGGTATGTTGGGTTTTCATTTTCATTCAGTTCCAGGAATTCTTTGATTTCCTGTGTGATGTCTTTCTTGACCTAGATTTATTCAATAATGTGTTGTTTAGTTTCTATGAGTTTGTATATTTTCGTAGTTCCTATTGTTAATAGCCATTTTTATTCTATTGTGGTCAGATAGAATCTAGGATGCTATTTCAATTTTCCTGTATTTGCTGAGGTTTTCATTATATCCTAATATGTGATGTATTTTAGAAGAAGTTCTTTGGGATGCTGAGTCTTCAGAGTTTCCGTGGAATGATCCATAGATATCAATCAGGTGCATTGAATTTATGATTTTACTTAACACCAGAGCTTCTCCGTTTAGTTTTGTTTTTTTCCAGATGACCAGGGGTGAGAGTGAGGTGTTGAAGCCACCCATTACCACTGTGTTGTGGTTTTAGATCTGATGGTATTTCGTTCATGAAGTTGGGGGCTTGTGTTTGATGCATACATGTTTAGGAGATTTTTTTCTTTCATCAGTAGGAAATATCCCTCTTTATAATTTCTGACTAGTTTTAGTTTCAAGTCTCTTTTGTTGGATAATAGAATAGTTACACCTGCTAGTTTCTTGGTTCATTTGCTTGGCATACCTTTTATCTGCCCTGGTATTCTCAGGTGCCCTCCATCATAAACTGTGATTTAGGTTTCTTGGAGGCAGCATAAAGATGAATCCTGTTTTCTCAAAATCTGTTAGTCTCTGTTTCTTCAGAATTGAGACAATTAACAGTAAGAGCTACTACTGAAGAGCATATAGTAATTCATGTCACATTACTGCTTTCTTGAACCCTTTTGATTAAATGCTATGAGAATGTTTATTTATTCTCTGTCCCCTCTTGGGTGTATTTAACCTTCTCTTTATACGCAAGTATTCCTTCTAATGTCCTCTGTAGACATTTAGTGGTCATAAATTTCTTAAATTTTTTTAATTATAGAAAGCCTTCCTTTATCCTTTGATAGAACTGATAGTTTTGCTGGGTATAGTAGTCCGGGTCTCTCATAACCTGTAGAACATTCATACAAGCCCTTCTGGTTTCCATAGTCTCTACTAAAAAACAAACTGTTATTCTGATGATTCTGCCTTTATATGTGATTTGCTCTTTCTCTCTTACAGCTTTCAATGGCCTTCTTTTTTCTCTGTACATTTAGAATTTTAATCATTACACAAAGTAGGGCAGTTTTTTTTCTGGTCCAGTCTACTTGGTGTCCTGTGTGTCTCTCTCTTGCACTTTGATAGGCATCTTCTTCCTAAGATTATGGACATTTTCTTCTGTGCTTTTGTTAAAAATATTTTTGGTGTCATTGGCCTGAATCTCTTTCCTTTGTTCTACACCACAATACACTATAGGTTTGTTCTTTTTTATTAAAATATTTTACTTCATCTTATGTGTATGTTTGCCTGTATGTTTGTATCACATGTGTGCCTGGTGCTCACAGAGGCCAGAGAAAGAGTGTTGGATTTCCTGGAACTGGAGTTACAGATGTTTGTGAGCAGTTATAGGGGTGCAGGGAATCAAGTCTGGGTCCTCTGGAAGGATAGCCTGTTCATTTAACTGAGATATCTTTCCAGTCCCAAGTTAGCCTCTTTATAGTGTACCAGTTTCTGTACATTCCCTTTATGGCTTTTCTTTTATTGTTATTAGTAGTAGTAACTATTGTTATTATTTTATTTGACATTTTCTTTGACTAACTTATCCAACTCCTCTACTTTGTCTTCCAGACCTGATATTCTCTATTCCACTAGGCCTAATTCATTGCTGAGGCTCTTCTTTGAGATTTTTATATTTTACTTCCTAAACTTTTCATCTTAGCACTATATGCATAATTTTACTTAATTCTCAAAGAAATTTTGGGGCATGAAGTTTATTTCTGCTTCACAGATAAAGAATCAGAATATAAAGAAAATTTCACAGACACATATGATTGATGCTTTTTGTTTGTTTTTGTTTTGAGACAGGGCTTCTCTGTGAAGCCCTGGCAGTTCTGGAACTCACTCTGTAGGCCAGGTTGGCTTCCAACTCAGGAATTGACCTACTTCTTCCCCTAAGTGCTGGGATTAAAGCGGTGTGCTACCACCATACTCTTTTTATGACTATTCTTAAGTCAAACTATTTTAGAATGCAGACTCCATTGCCTTTTGCTACAATATTATAGCCTCCCAGAAATACAAAGTCAGTTGCTTTCCAAACCCCAGAGGCCCTGCCATGAATAACTTGGAAGACTGACCACGCTTCTCTAGGCTGTGGGCACTGGCATCTCTCTGACAAATGAATGACTTCTTTTTATACAACTTACTTTTTCATTATTTTTTAAGTTTCATACATATGTCTGTTGTATGCTGAGCATATTCCGCCCATTGTGCCCTCCCTTCCTGTTTGCTGTCCCTCTCCCCTCCCATTAGATCCCTTGCTTCCCTGAGAAAATTCCACTTCCAATTTCCTATCATATATGTCTACGTGGTTTCAGAGATCTATATAAAATCTAGGAACTGGAAATAGGTCTCAGAATGACCGGCTTAATTTCCTTAATATGAGTATTTCCGGTTTTTTTCTTTTTTGGTAAATGACCAAGTTGTTCTTTTTAATGACTGAAAACAATTGCTTTTATATGCACATGGCTTTTTCTTTATCTGTTCCTTTGTTGTTCATCTAGGTGGGTTCCATAACATAGCTGTTGTGGATGATGCTCAACAAACACTGATAAGCAAGTATTATGGTAAGCTGCCTGAAACTGTGTAATGCATGTAAATTCTTTGAAATGGTATGTGGCAGCTCTACTTCAGTTCTTTTAGAAACTCCCATACTGACTTCTGCAGTGGCTGAAACAGTTTACATTCCCACCAGCAGTGTACGGGCTTATTACCTTTTGTTCGCATTTGTTGTTTGTTGTCTTGCTGGTTGCCATTCTCCAGTAAACAAACAGCTTTGAGGCAGTTACTCTCACCAGAGACTGCAGAAGCTGCTGAGGGCTGAGTGTCAGAGGAGTCTACAGCTGCGTATCAGCGGGGATGACTGCTGTCGCAAGAAACACAAGTTCCAGCTTTAAGCTTCAGCAGCAATAAGAAGAGTGTGTGTTATTTCATAAAACTCACTCAGGGCTAAGAGCATCAATATGAAGGTCGCTACTGTTCAGCATCTTGGTTATACCATCATGGCAGATGCCTTCCATTTCAATTCTTCGCAGTCACAATTCAATGCAAGATTACCCTGCCCTTTATTTAATAGCAGTAGCGTATTAAATGTCTATGTTCCAAACGATTCTAAATTTTCAGAGCATTCACTTAGTCTGTCCTCTCAGCATCCATGTGGCACAGACATTTGATGTACAGTGAGATATCTCTTTGTCAGAAGTATAACAATGCCAACTATCAAACGCCAACCAAACTACAACCAGCTATGAAATAACCTATGACATCCTTTGCACTTTTCCTTCCCAGAAGCCTCTGAGCAGGAAGTCTCTAAGATTTTGTGTTCAAATTAACCACTAGAGTGAAATAGAAATTATCACTATTGCTTATACACAGTCCCCAAGAACATGCCTGTGATCGAAATCTAAGTGCCAGTAGAGAATTCAGCAAACTCTATCAGACTCATTCCATGACCATCAGTGGAATATTCTTAGGCAAGATCAAGGCTGATAAGTTCTCAGAAAGCAAGTGATTAGGCTGGAGATGCGAAGGACTTGATCATTTCATTGGTAGGTCCTAGGATAAGTGCTTCTCACCACTTACAGATGCACCAGGGAAAGGTGGGGTCAGAGCTGAGACAAACATAGAAGGCTTTAACCCTGTAGGAGACAAAGTTAAGGTCTGTGTCTCACAGGAATGGCGAGTGTTACTTAAAATTATACCACTTAGAGTTTATGGATGTGGAGAGAGAAGCCCCTGTGTGACTGTTAAGAGGACTATACGTGATAAAATATCCATGGAAGGCCCTTGATGCTGTGTTTAGTAGAGTTTACAGCATGTCATAGCCACCCAGCCTCTATCCACGGCAAAACAGTGTCAAGCTTCATGAGGATACATGTGTCTTCTGGGCAGTAGATAAAATATACATCTCTTCAGATGTGGAGTGTGTGTGCTTACCTGTGTGTAAATATGTGCAAAATAACTTCCCACATTATAATGATACATGCCTCACTGACATGAACTGAAACCCACTGCATACACCTCCCATTTGTGTGTTCACCTTAACTCCTAATATTTCAGAATGTTCTGCATTTGTAGATAGAACCTTGGAAGGGCATGTGGGTAATCCCTGGTCCAGGACTGACGATGTCCTTATATAAAGAGACTATGCCATAGTTTAAAAAAATTTAAAAAAGATCACAGGAAGAAGCAGAAGATGGCCACCTGCAAGCCTAGGAAGGAAACCTGAAGTGATCGTAGAAGTCAAGACTCTAGTGCCGTGAGAAAATCCATTTCTGCTGTTTTAGCCGCATGCTTTGAGGTATGTACTTGTGGCGGCTCCAGAAAACTGCAGGCTGAGCTGAAGACTATATCCTGATTGAAAATCTGGATTGGATAGGTTTCAAACTCCAGAACTTTCTGAATACGAACATGACGCCCCAAATGGAAAGATCCACGCTTGCCCTCATGAGACAAGACAAATGAGCAGAGCTGGAGGCTGTCATATTGACTCAGAAAGAGAAATACTTTGTGTACATAGACATACTTCTTGTACATAGACCAAAAACAAAATTGTAGAGAAGAACGGTTCTTGTAGAGCAAGACCAGGAGAAGTGTGGAATAAAGTGAGGGTAGCGGGGGAGCAGAAGTGATCAAAGCACCATAGAGGCATGTTTGATGTCAGGGGGAGACCCACTATCTTCCACAATTAATACTTCATACTAGTAAAAGGCACAAAATTATTAAAATATTATCTAAAATTACCTTCAGCCCAAGTGTAGAAACTACAAATGAACCATAAATGAACTTCACATCTACACTTGGAGCCCATTCCAAAGACATCTCATTATATTCATGAAAATATTGCCACATCAGAAAAATATCTTAAATTCCAACTACATCTCATCACAAGCATTTCAGATAATGAATTCTCACCCTACAGCAATTTGTACAGGATAAAACCACAGACAAAAGGCTTCATCTCCATTTAACAAATGGTTAGCTCTTTCTTCCTTTTTCCTTCTAGAACATGTTGCATAATGAGAAGTGATGTATGTGAGAGATAAATGTAAAAATGTTGTGTGTGGGAGGGTATAGTTTATGTGCGAGCACATGGTTACGGGTGTGTGCATGTGTGTGCATATATAGGAGTGTGGGAGAGGGTATAGTTTATGTGCGAGTACATGGTTGCGGGTGTGTGCATGTGTGTGCATATAAATGTGTGGGGGAGAGAGTATGGTTTATGTGTGAGTACGCATTTATGGGTGTGTGTGTGTATGTGCATATGTATGTGGCAGCCAGAGGTTGATATTGTCTTCCTATATGGCTCTTTCGACCTTATTTTTTGAGATGAGGTCTCACTGAGCCTGCACCTCATTAGCTGGCTAAGCCAGTGAGCTCCTATGATCTAACCCACCTCTGTGCCCCCAGTACTAAGCTGCTAACTCTCCTGGCTTTCACATGGGCATCCAACGTCAGGTCCTCATGTTGTGTGGCAATACTTCACCAACAAGCCATCTCTGCAGGCCCACTTTGATCCATTCCGGTAACAACAGGGTCCATTTTGAAAACAATAAATAAAATAAAATCAACTAATTTAGATAACCCATGCTTTGGTTCTAGCCTCTGTGGAAGCATTTTTGCCCTTAGTGTTGGATGTGTGACTTACCTCCAGTTTCCCTCCAGCATCTCAAAGGTCCCACAGGAGAGGGGAGAGAAGTGGGGGGGAGGCAGAAAAACTGCTGTTGATAATCCTTTGCCTTTTGCATTCTCTCCCAAATTGTTTCCTTAGAGCTGGCAGCTTGGCGGTGGCGGCTCTTAGCTACAATATTCCCTCCCCAGCACCGTTCACTCACCCTTCTGCCTGTCTCTCGGAAAGGAGGACCTCAAATCCCCCTCTCTCTTGCTTAGCGGAAGAGCAGTTCTTTCATCCTTTGGCAGCCTGGAGGCCAGATGATAATGCTAAGCCCTGAACCTTCACATGAATACATCAGCGCATTTTCTCAACAAAAGTCCATGTTTCACTTTCGGTGATTCCTCTGCCGTGTGCTGAGAGACCAGAATCATTTTCTAACTTTGTGAGGAAAAGAAAATCAAAAGAAACCAAAAGAGGCTGAATGCGAGAGTCTTAGTTTCTCTCATTTCCTTTTGTCAGAGAGAAGAAAAAAGACCTATATTTTATGTCTTAAATAATCTGACAAGCTCACTAGCCTAGAAAGACCAGACTGAAAAATCACACAGCTACGTTTGAAGGAGAGTGGGCTAACGGCGAACACAGATACACAGACACACACACACACACAAACACATACACACAGGACTGGAGGGAGACAGACAGACAGAGAAACAGAGACAAAGACAGAGAGAGGAAAAGCCATTTCTCTTTTCCTGCTGAATTAACATTGACTGCCATTAAACACACACAGGGTAAAATTATGTTTAGGAATGTTTTAACTTTGGCTTCTCAGCAGGGATAAGTGCCTTAATTTCCTGCAAATCATTGTCAAGTGTCTAGACGGGAGAAGTGGGAGCAAAGATAAGAGGCTCTGAATTTCTGTAGAGGGGCCATCAAGTTAACCCAACTCAGCTATGATTCTTCACCTGGCAACGCGCGATAACTCTTTCAGCCGCTATCTTGCTTACATGTTGCTATTGACTTCCTCGGCCTCTGATAAGAAGGAAGAGAGTGGGAAGCAATGATGGGTGTTGAAGATAAACAGCCCAACTGTACTGTGGATTGTATTTTACGTTAACCGAGCCCCAGAGGAATCCCAAGCCCTACAGGGGTCTGGAGAACTTTATGAACGCTTGAAGCTACAGAGTTAGAAAAAACAATGCTTTCAAAAGAGTCATCAGTGGTTTAGTTCCTTGATTTTCAATACAGCTCTCAGTCAACAAAAATCACATTGAAGAAACTGCTAAAGTTCCAGGAATTTTTCTGAAGGAGGGCTTCTTTCTCTCTCTTTCTCTCTCTCTCTCTCTCTCTCTCTCTCTCTCTCTCTCTCTCTCTCTCTCTCTCTCTGTCTTTCTAGCAATGGGCAGGACCTCAGAGGTCAGCTGCAACCTTTATGGTACCACATGGCTTCTCTGCCAGCAGAACAAAGTTTCTACCCATGCACAAGTCTAGATACGAACCGAGGACCTAAACTCTCACTGTGTCCAAGACTAAGACATGCCATTACCTGGTTCCTTCTTCATCCACTCAGGTGCTCATTAGCAGCGTTCTTCCAATATCTAACTGAATAGGCTGAGGGTGAAATTGGTGGGTTCAGAAGGATAGTTGCCTGGCTGGGTGCTTTGACTATCTGTGAAATGGGACAAGAATTACCTGCTAGGGTTGCTGTGAGGGGTGAAGAGTCACAGATGCAAAGAGTCTATGTGCCAAAAACCGTTAAACTCTGCTCAACTGGTGGGGGGAAATGGTGGAAAGACCTCTTTGGCTATACGTAACTGTCATGGACCTCAACAACAACTTGTAAGCCAGTGCTAATTTAGTTTAAACCTAGAACAAAATAGTTTGGCTAGAATGACCTGAGTAGGCGAGATTTCACACAAGAGGCAGGTTTACCCTCTCAGCCCTGATGGACATATCGTTAAGTAATGGAGGACCAGGTTACTACTGGGGGTGTAGGAGGTCAGCATCAAGATGGGGAGTGCTGAGCTATTGTAACTGAGGTTGCCTTGAACATGGGGACTCATTTGCAGTGGTCAGGCCAAGAGGCTGCCTTGCCTCCACCCTCACTTCGCCTTGGTTTCACGGTGGACCTACATGCAAGCTGATGGTGGAGTCCACCTCGCCCCCCACCCAGGGAAACCCTCCACACCCTTTGCTAAATCAGGCCTCTTCTAGAACTGCCATCGCCTTCTCTCTATCTCGTTCCTCTAGGCTCCCTCTTCCGGATCCATTTCCTTCACTGGGAAGTCATTATCCTCAGGCCTGATGTGTCACACTTCTCAGAACGGGACTCAAGTGCTGTGATTACGTCACCCAGCACACCTCCCTTCTGGCTTTCTACAGTTCTTCTAGCTAAGTCCCCATTTCGTCAGTTCAAATTCCAATATGAAGTTGGCTCTGCCATTCTCCCTTCAGCCTTCTGATTCACTGTGTCTGTGAACTATTTATTGGTGAGCTTTCTGGTTCTTTTCCAATTTTCGAATTCTTTTTAAAAAGTTTTGCTAACTTTCCAGCGTCTTTGTTCATTTCCATAACTTAATACATTTGAGCTCACAAACTATATACGCCTGCTCAATGGGTATTTATATTGTTCCTTCAGGTAGAATTTTGTATTTTAATATCATTTGGAGAGGAGTGCTTTTGTGCCATTTCCTTTCTGAGTCTTGGTTTTCAGTCTGTACTATTAGTTCCTCAAGATCAGAACCTGAGTCTGATATTCTTCTTGCAAGCACAGTAACAGCTGTTAACGACTGGGGATGGCGGAAGCCAAGAATGTAAATACACAAGACTTGCTTGAGCTACCCATGTGTGTGTGGGGGGCATTAGGAAAGTTTGTATTCCAGTGTTGGTAAAGGGTGTGGGGTCAAGGTCCATGAAAAACCATTGCTATTACTCAGAGTTCATTACTGCTGCAGCTGCTGTTGCTACTGCTGCTGTTGCTGCTGCTGTTGCTGCTACTTCTGTGTTGCTGTTATTGCTGCTGCTGTGTCAAGACTGTGTTTTTTTTTTCCTACGGAAAGTTACTGCTCTTGGGATCAGTATCTGTGGGAGAATAGGCGACAAGGGATGAAGGATGGGGCTTGGGCAAGGAAGAACGTAGTTGAACTGTGATAGCAATCCAACATTCTCAGCCAGTCTCCTGGGAATCTCTGGAACTGTTAGGCTTCCTTTGCCTGTCTCAACTAAAGCAAAGGTCACTGAGATCCAATTAGATTCCTCTGGATTGGGAGGCACCCAGTGATAGAGAATAACCGAGGGTAAGACAACCACTTTCAGCAGTTTCCAAAATAGAATGCAGGAGTGAGAAACCAGGAGTTCAAACCACCAGCAGCTTTTGGCTCTAAAGGCAGAGGCTATTGATGCTGCTGCCATAGCCTCTACAGTCAGATAGCATGTGGCAATACTTACTATTGGCTTTCTTATCTTCCTTCCCTGTATATCCCTCCCTTCCCACCCACTCAGCTACACCTCCTCACTTCTTCCAGCCCATTACCTGCCTATGCCCTCTCCCACCAAGTCACCACCTGTACCTCTAATATTTGGAAGTTCTTTCCACCGCTGTGGATAACGATTTGAGCAAGTTAACAAGAGCAGAAAACAATAAAGATGAACAAAATGATTACGTATCCCTTCCTAGAATTCACTCTTCTTAAATGGTTGTCATATTTACATCCCTATTCTTTTTAAATAAAAAGTATTCTAGGAAAATTCAAATTGTTTCTATTTCTGCCTCCTATGGAGAAAAGTAATCATAACACATATGAGAATTTCCTTGTTCATTTTAGATATTGTAAATGATCAACTTGAAACTGTAGATAGAGATTATAACATAGATCCCAAGAAAACTGAAGAAAAAAATTCCAACTATTTTTGACAGGCTCCAAACAGACAGCTGCTTTCATGTATTAATTCAACGTTTATGTTTTTACATGTTAATTAAAATTCATTTTAGGAATAAATAAATAAATGTGTTTGCTAGCATTTATGAAAAATAGAAGATATTTTAATGTGATTTTAAAATTATGTAAATTGCACCATGTTATAATGCAATTTTTTCATCAAGCCTTTTGAAATTTGTTTACATTGCAATTTATTGACTTACTTCATTCTCAACTGTTTATGAACGTCTGCCAAAAGCGCATAGTGTGTTTTATTTATTCGTTCTTCCACTGGTAGGCATTTAAGTGACTTTCACGGTTCACCTTTTTGTGAATTCCTCCCCTCCCCACTTCCTTGACAGCTCTGCTTGAATGAAATGTCCTTTCCTTTTTAAATTTCTGGCTGAGACTGACCAGACTTTCCGAGAAGAACTCCAGTTCTTTGTTCTTTGCCCCTCTGCCTAGGCTGTGACAAGCACCAGGCACGTTCCCTGCAATTCCTATTGTTTCTGCGTCAGTTCTGTCAACAGACTTATTCCTAGCCAGACCAACAGAGGAGCAGAGTAGAGACGTGACAAATATGGGCAAAAGCGAGCATAGCTCATTGGGCCTCAAACTAAATCTGTAGTACTTTCAAGACATTCACCGCGAGAAAATAGCTTAAAGAGAGGAAATATCCTATACACAGAGAGGTTTTCTAAGGGGAAAAATGAGAAACAAAATGACCAACAATAAGGAGTCCTTATATAAATCATGGTGGATCACCTCCAGAAAAAATACTGCTCATCCTTCCTGTGCTGTCTGAGAGCCAGGTCTAAGGAGGCGATCACACGAACTTGATCTTTCGAGTTCAAAGGAGTTGAATCTCAGTCATTTCATGTCACTCACCTTATGATTAGCAGAGGAACATATGGTGGTAGACATTAGAGGGAAAACACAGAAAGCAAAGTCACATCTACAATATATACAAATTTCTTTGCATCTCTGGATGAAAATGAGGAAGGAAAATGACAGGCTTGAAGCAACAATTTTGAAAAGCAGAGACTCGGGACACTTTCACCCCCAGGATCTAATACTGTGTCTGGAATCTCCCTTCACACATGCACTAGGAAGCTTTGAGGTTCCAAGGTCACCATGCATCTGAGGTTCTGTGTTCCACAGTAACATTATTGTATTCAACTATAGCAGGGGAATGCTGAGAGGGAAAGCCGGGGAACCAACTCATTTGGAAGTAATGTTGCTGACATTGTTGCAATTGTTTCATTTGATTATTGGTTTGCTACTATCACTAATTTATAAGTTAAAATTTATCATAGATATCTATGTACAAGAAAATAATGTCTGTGTGTGCATGCTTACACTTGCGTGCATGCGTGGATGCATGTACCTGTCTGTCTGTCTGTCTGTCTTTCAGTACTGTTCGTGATTTCAGGAATCCACTGAAGTCTTGGGAGAGATCTCCCTTGGATAAGAAGGAACTACTAAAAACTTTTTTGAGAAATAAGTCAGTTGGCCTGGCTAAAGTTTACATCTTGGCCTCTTTGACCCAGAATTTCATCCTCTGAGTCAATGAGATACATCTTCCCTTTACAGTTCTCATAATATTTGTATAATAAACAGACATTGAAATTAAAACTTCCCAAAGATGGGGGAGAGAAGTCTGTTCATGAGGCCTTTCCCTTGGTTCCCTTCTGGTCCAGACTGACAGGGTATCTACTATATTTGACTCTGATTGTGCAGCCTTGCCCTTAGGGCTCTTGGTACAGAACAGAAGGCTGCTGGGGAGGTGACAGTCAACAGACAGAGCCTATTGAATAGGGAATAGGAGAAGCCATGTACTGCCTAAGGCCACTTGATCAAAGCTCTCTCACAAAGACTTCTCTGCTGTTCTGTGTGGCTACTGAGAGCCAGCTGAAACCTGGAGATGGTGTAGGTATATGGATGCTCTCAGGGCCAACCTGCTACGTCCAGCCGAACTGATAAACAAAGTCTTATTGCAGGACGAACTAGGACATTTGGGTTCCTTGTACAGTTTCTGGCTTTGAGTGGATGAGTCCATGAAGTTCTCCTTTCTCATCTTCAACAGGGAAAAGTCTCCCTCTCCTAGGTTTATGTCTCTTTGCCTCTTGGCTATTCCCAGAAGAGAGCAGTTCATTCTAGTATCTGGAGAAGTTGTGTATCACGTCTACTAAAGGTAGCGTTTATTTCTCTTAACTTCACCCTTCAGTTGGGCATTGTGTTTCTCATTTTTCCCCTTCAAAAACCTCCATGCAACACAGGTTATTTCCTCTCTTTGAGTTGTTTTCTTGTGGTGAATTTTGAGAAATAGCTTCAATTTCATTTTGAGGCTCAATGAATTACTAACACTTCTGTGATCTTTTCACCCACTAAAGCAATCACTACCTCCCTCCCAGGGCATTTTCAGGAAGATTATATTCTGGATCTAGTGAGTGGAGAGACTCTGACCTAATGGCGGGTAATGAGCTCTGACTATTCTCACCTCATCCCATCTGGTCAGCAAGTGAACCTAGCCCCACTCCACTGCCGTTCTCATGCCGGAGGCATGCCAAGGCAGCTGGGAATCTGCCTGCTAGGGAATATCTAAAGGGTCAGCATCCTCCTCGGCTTTCTGACACACCAGGGTAAAGCAGGCTGCAGCCCTCCAGACAGCTGGCTGACTAACACCAGCTGTTGCAAGCGCCAGAGAGGGCATTGAAAGTTGAAATGTGGGCCATGGCAGAGAGGAAGTGGTGGGAGGCTCACTACGACTTCAAAGTCAATACACATGTATAAAAGCGTGGACTATTAGCAGCTCAAATTTGAGGGTTAATAAAGCCGAGCCTGGAAATTGCAATTCCACACGTTCAATTTGCTACTATTAATGGTTAAGAACCCCAAAGGGGGGGGGAAATGAGTGAATAATTAGCAACCCCAATGTCAAGTTCTGAAGTGCTGCCAAGGATCAAGATGTTGCTAAGGAGTGCAGTGTGATAGGGGCACCGGAGGAGAGGGGGTAGGACGTGGGTGCCTGGAATGAACCACATTTCTGCTCTTGAACTTTGGAAGACAAAGAGGGGAGCTAAAATAACAGCGTTAATCCCTAATCCCAGGCTCTAATGAGCAAGTGGTTACTAAGTTTAAGACTCCCAAGGGCTGCAGCCTTGTGTTGTGAGAACCATCACACAAGAAAACGGCCTAAGGCGTCTGTAAGTCTTCTCGGGAAGTGGGGCGATAGCAGGTGGACTGAAGTCCAAGGACACTGCACCCCCTCTGTTGAACATGGGGACAGGCAAGCTCAACCCTAACAGTTTTCCAGATTACAAAGGAGGGAACATCATGGCCCCTTCATAGGGGGTTGGGAGTAGTTAATGGGTAAGAGCAAGCGTGTATCCACAATCATGAGGTCAATACTCCAAGGCCGTAAGTTTAGCAGAGGTAGGGGTCACTGTCTCATTGTTAATGAGTAGATCCCCAATTCCTAAACTATTGTAACAGAAAATATTTGTTGCTGTTGTTTATGACATTGTTATTAACATATTGGTGGGGGGACTTGAAAAAGTAATATTTATACAGTCTTCACTCTACTTAGACACTAAAGATTCTTTTGGTTCACGCTGCTTCAGGAACCATGACTATGTGGGCAGATACGAATTTACCAAATTCTATCAAGCTAGATAAGGTCTTGCCTATCCTTTCTCCCAAAGCAGGACTAGAAGAAGGTATAAAACACTGTCGCTCATATGAATTATATAGTTTAATTTGATTTCCTTTGGCTGACTTTTCACATTCTTCCCTTATTCTCATCTCAGATGTCCCCCAACCCTTCAAGGGAACCACACAGTGACAGGAGATAAGATCACGTGTCAAAATAAGTTGGGAGTGGCTGGTGAGGAAGGAGCCTTTCTTATAAGAAGAACAAAAGGAAGAACTTACTTTTTGAGAATAGAACGTATTTGTTCTATTATAGCCAGACTAAACAGAAGGCCCTGAGGACTTTAAGTTCTGGGATTTGGCCAGTGAGGAGGAAATTGACTTCCAAAGCAAGACACTATCATTTAGAATCTAGATTCCAGGTACACAACCTTCTCCCAACCATCATGTGCCCCTCAGCTGCCACCATCAAGCAGCGTCTTTGGTGGCCACCCCCCAGCAGACCATCTGCAGGCTAATGTAGCATCAGGAGCTTCTTGGATCATTCACATAAGTACAGACAAGTTTAAATATTGAGGCTGTCTGTCTAGACAGCTTTTCCAAGCTCTCCACTCTCCCATGAGTCCTGCCCTTATTCTCCCTCCATCCAGCTGTGGAGATGACTGACATTTTGGAATCCTTGGAGACACAGTGCTTTCTAAACATGGAGTCTTAGTGGGAGAGGAGGAAAAGATCAAGTGGTGACTGAGGGACTTTATCTCTAGGGAGACTTCACAAGTGAGAGACCATTCATAGCTCCATTGAGTATGACACAATGAGATCATGAACCTAGGTCTTTGGACCCCAAGCCTAGCTGTATCTCCATTAAGTGGCTTGAATAACGAGAAATATTTTACTATTTTCCAACTGGCTTCAAGTATATGAAGACAAATTCAGTATAAAATCACTAGTGCTATTTTCCTGTAGCATCATTGTCTGGGTGGCTTTCACCATAGGACTGACTATCAACATCTCTAATATTCATGGTGGTGAGTCTTTTAACATCTGAGCCATCCCTCTAGCCCTGACTATTTAACATCTCTAGTGACTAGTAATTTGGAATCAATGTGTTATCAGTGTTTCTTCCTTCCGAGGGATGTAAGGGGACATACTGTTCTTTGTCTCCTTAGTTAGTATATAGCTATCCTCTCCCTGGGTGTCTTTGTTAGCTTCCACACTTTTCTGTGGATACCCAGGCCCGATTCAGGCGCATGCTTTTCCTGACTCGAGTCCACGAGAATGGACGACTGTCCTAAGGGTTTAAACAGACACATACAAAGAGACCTGCTCACTTACCAAAGAGTAAATGGCCATTTTATTAAACTCAAGTCGGGTATTTATACTAGTGGGCAACGGGGGCAAAAGGGCACAGCCCCCTCCCATCAGGAGCAGTGGAATAGGATGACAGGTGCCCAGCGCCTCAGGCAGAATTAGCTGGGGGAGCAAGGCGTGGCAGGCATATAGGGCCTGCAGCTGGAACCTTGTTTACAGGTGGAATCACCATAACAAAAGAGAGCCAAGTTCTTTCTAAACTATACCCTCAAGCCAGTGCTAGTGCAGAATCTCCAGGGAGCCAGAAGTCAAAGGCCCTGCGAATCGCCAGGAAGAAAAGGGAAAAAGACCTGTGTACCTACTTGTCTTCACATTGTATTCTCACTATATATCCCCACCTCTGTGTCCGCATTTCCCCATGTCATAAGGACACTAGTTAGACCAGAATCTGTTCTGATGGCCTCATTTTAATCTGAATGCCTCAGTAAAGAAACTCAACACAAACTACACTTGTTTTTGGAAGTACTTGAGGTTAGAACTTCCGCATATTATTTTTTGAGGAGAGGAGCATAATTTAAGCCATACAAACTCTAAGTTGGGGTTTTATGGGTTTATGGCATTTTTACATCCTCACATCTTCCCTTTACATACATGATTACCCCTTTAATATTTACAAAGAAAGCTGTATTAATTAAATAGATTTACCTAAATGATAACTTCACTTATAGTATGAACACAAGGCTAATACTTTTAAAGTATACATTATAATGATTATTAGAATTCCATCTACCCCTCATTTTTCTGTTGTCTAGGACTTTGTTCGTCTGCTTTAAGAGACAAAGAGAACTATGGAAGAACTTAGACTAGATAAATTAAGATGGAAGAGGGCACATTTAACCTTAAGCTCATTGACTATATGGATTTGAAAGAATCAAGGCCTGGTGTTGGAACAAGGGTTAGAACACGAACCCACTGTCTGCCCAGTTTATGATCTGCTCACTAATCAGGTTGCTGAGCAAATCTATCAGGGGAGTAACCCTGCCCTGGTGTTCTCCCTTCTAGAACAATTTCCCTGGGCCCTCACACCACTGAACCCTGGAAGACATTGAAACCCTTCTGAACATAACAGTCTAGGGAGTCACCACCAGGTGTTTGTGTGTATGGGTGTGTGCGCACACGCTTGTGCACACATAAATGAAGCCAATGGGCCAGCCTAGTGGTTGAGTTGCCCTATCTTGCCACCACAAAGGACCAGTTCTGTAAAGAGTTTGGAGTAAACTTTCATCTTCTTTCCTCCCTTCCCCTTTTCACCTCCTCACCTCAGTCCCCAAAAAGACTTGACAGAAATGCTCCCCTCCAAGGACATCCTCCTTTAGAGACATTAGGTACCCAAATAAATGCCTGGATGCCTCCCACAATTCTTCCCGTTCTTTTTGGCATGATGACGTCATGTCATTTACCACATCTTACAATCATTGGCTTGCTTGAGTCCTGACTTGACCAGCAGACTACTTCGCTTCAGTGTTTACTTAGAAGCCCAAGCTATAGCCATCTTGTTTACCTTCTCACCAGCACACGCTTGCCCCTGAAACATAATTGTGGAAAAGAAATTCAAGGGACTTACCTTAGCTAGGGTTTCTCCTGCTGGGATGAAACACCATGACTAAGGCAGTTTGGGGAGAAAAGGGCTTATGTGGCTTCCACTTTCACATCACTGTTCATCACTGAAGGAAGTCAGGACAGAAACTCAAACAGGGCAGGAGCCTGGAGGCAGGAGCTGACGCAGAGACCATGGAGGAGTGCTGCTTACTAAATTGCTCCCGATGGCTTGCTCAGCCTGCTTTCCGCAGAGGACCCAGGGCCACCAGCCTAGAGACAGCACCACCCACAATGAGCTGGGCCTGCCTACCTCAATTGCCCTACAAGTTTGCTAATAGTTCCATCTTATGGGAGCATTTTCTTGAGATTCCCTCCTCTCAGATGACTTTAGCTTGTGTTAAGTTGACATAAAACTATCCAGCACAGGAATTAAATAGTAATCCAATGAAAGTAAAACATAAAGGAAAGAGAGGAAAAGAACAGTAGGGGCAGAAGAGACAAAGGTGGGGTAAGAGGAGACCGTAGTCCTGGTGCTCAGTGATCAGACAGAATTTTGTTTCAGAAGAGGGTGTGGGAATGTGGACATATCTTTGTCCTTGACCGAGACCTTGCCTGCCCCCCAATAAGAATGCCGCTGAATTAGCAGAGGAGAAAACTTCTGTCCTCTTCCCCCATCCTAACTGGTTCTCCTCTGAGGAGTAATTCATCTGTTTCCTAAAGTGGTCAGGTGCTAGTATGCACTGATAAGCCATTCTGTGTTGTATAGATTAAAACCATGGAACTGATTTCTGGGTCTTCCTTGCTGGCCTCTGACCTTGGCACAACAGGAAGCTGCCCATGGTGTGTTAGAAGGCTATTTATTGGCCTGACCCATTTTCTCCATGATCACCTCTTGCTCTAGACTGGGAGTGGGGACTAAGATGCTCAGTAAGCCCCATCAGGTCACCCTCTTTAACAGCTGTGCCGACAATGACCCAGATAGTTACTACCCCTCTCAGAAACCTGCCAGCAGAGGGGAAGACATTAGCTCCACTTCCCAGCCCCCAAACGCCACTCACAGGCCATGTGGGCCTTTCTGGAAGGCCCACAAAGATTGGGAAGCCATTCCTCTGGCATCATGCTTTCTCCCCAAACCCTCCCTAAGCTTGCGGTGAGGGTCCTCCAAAATCTCATAGATCAGAACTACCGCGGGAGGTGCAGAGAAGTGGCCACGGGGCCATGGGTGAGGTCGCTTTGCACGGACTTGGTTCTGCCAGGATCACTTTCCGGAGGCTTCCTGTGGCGGTGAGTATCAAGTACACTCCAGGCGGATGTCCCCATCAGACACGGAGAACATTACCGTGGATGTGAAATGTTCCCAGCGTGGCTTGCTGCAGCACTTTATGGGATGTGAGAATGCGGTTTCTAATTGTTAGGAATCTGCAATGGCTTTTCAGAATGGAAGTTGTCAGTGTCTCCGAGGGTTCTCAGAGCTGTTCAGATGGCAGCACTTGCGTTAGTCATTCCAGATGTGAGATTCTTCTCCAATGCGTGAGAGGGATTGAGGGCATTGCAGAGGGGCAGAATGATTTGTAAAACGTGAGAGGCAGAGTAACCCATCTCATCCTCCGGCTTTCCCTGGCGGCACCAAACACAGAATCTCCTCTTATCTCTAATGCCCTGACACTTACTGCCTCTTTCGTTTCCAGCGCTTTTCATCTGCTATTGGGGGGGGAGAGAGGGGGGCGACCCCTCAGTCAGATCATCAGCCCTCTGCAGCGGGGAGTCGTGTTTACATCTTACTCGTCTCTGTATCTCCATGTCACCAAGCATTTTGAGTCAGAGACATTAGCTGCAGTTTAGTTTCAATTCTTTGGTAATTGGCGCATTCCATATGGTAAAAAAAAGACGGCATTTTCAGGGACCTAAAACTCCGGCGTGCCTGCCGTAGGCCAGGGATGAGTTGGGGATCTTGCACTGCCGCAGAGTTAAGGATGGTGGGGATAGTACTGACACCATGCAAGCTGCTAACAGTTACGGCAGCTAATGCTCAAGTTGCTTACCGTATGCAGAATGTCATCTGCACACTGGTTGCAAATTGTCCTGTTTTTCTTCATAACAACACTGAGATAGTATTAGGATTTACCCCAGCTTTCTTTTTAAAATGTTTTTTATTAACTTTGGATTTTATACAATGCAATTTGATTATATCATTCCCAACTCCTCCTTTTAATTCCTCCAGGATCCACCCTTCCCTCCCCACCTCCTCTGTGGAAAAAAAAACAAAAACAAAAACAATCTACCAAGTTCAGTTTCTGATGCTCACATACTTAGGGGTATGGGGCCGAGACCTGAAGTGCAGTTGACTTTACTGGGGTCTGTGTCTTTAGAGAAAATGGACTCTTCTCCTCCAGAAGTCAATTGAATACCAACAGCTCCTCTGTTAGGGGCAGGGCTCATGAGCCTCTCCCTACTCCATGCTAGAATGTTGCTCTTGTATAGGTCTTGGGCAGGTGACCACAGACGCTGTAGGTTCCTGAGTGCAGCAGTCCTGTAATGTGCAAAAGATAATGTTTTTTCTCATCTTCCCTAACCTCCAGCTCTCAAAACTCATATTGAATCCTCTTCTACAGTGGCCCCTGAACTAAAATGATTAATAATTAAGCATTTTTTGTGTGCCTGCGTGTGTGTGTGTGTGTGTGTGTGTGTGTGTGTGTGTGTGTGTTCATGCACATGAGTCCCTGTTCCCACACTGGCCAGGAGAGGGTGTCACAGCACCTGGAACTGGAGTTGGATGTGATTGTGAGTGCTGGAAACCAAACTCTGCTTCTCTGAAAGGGCAGAATGTGTTCTTAACCACAGAGCATCCCTTCCTGCCCTGCGAGCCCATTTTTCTGGTGAAAACACTAGGCACAAACACAGTATTTGCAGTGTGGGTTCTGACTTGGGGTGATGGTGATTATATATATCTACAACAACTTAAAAATAGCTGTAAGAAGACCATACGTAAGACTAAAGAAGGTGTGCCAAATCCACGAGTGAGAGGTATGTGTGCATGCTTGAGAGAGAGAAAAGATGCAGCTTAAGTGTGATAAGGGATCTTAATCGGGTGAACAAGGGCTCCTTTTCTGCATAAATTTCATGGGCTTGATTCAATAGTGTTGATGAACGTCCAACAGCCACATTTCCAGGTGTAATTCCTGATGAATGTGGGCTTATGTTTCCTCTTACATTAGTGAGCAAAATAAAAGTGACATCAACAGTGAACACCTATGGCGAGATTTGATTTGTCTGTGAAGGGTAAACTTCTTTGCTGCACAGGGCAATAGTTTTAAATACTGCAGCAACACTTCCTCAGGCTTCCTGCTACTTCCTCTGGCTTCCCACTACTTCCTCTAGCTTCCTGCTACTTCCTCAGGCTTCCCACTATGCAGTGTAAAGAGTACATACACAATCTTCATTAAGTTAAATGTGCTTTGCTTTTCTATGTCTAGATCTGGTGTTAGAAGAGTATAGCCCATTATCTGACTGGCTTTTTCTTCCCTATTTAAACACCCACACATGCACGCATGCATGCCTGTACTACACATGCACTCACACACTCTCACATACACACACACACACACACACACACACACACACACACAGGAAGAAGAAGAAGAAGAGGAGAAGGAGGAGAAGGAGGAATATGGACAAAGTCCATGTCGAGTAAAACTTAAATCATTTACTAATTTGACCTTTATAGAAAAGTTTTGCTGACCCTTAGTCTATACACCAACAAAATGATAAAGTTAGTCTTGATTTTTGAAGCACTATGATTTCTATGGCCCACATACTTCCTCTATGGCTAGTTTGAAGCTGAAAATATAACTATGTGTAGTTGGGAATAGCACAGTCCAGAACTTCTGGATCTTGTTCTCACCTTACAAACACAGCAACCATTGATCTCAAGAGCACATATATGGGTAAGGCATGGCAAAATAATTAGGAAATAATGGGCTTGGGGTGAGTTAATAGCTTACTATAGCTTAATTTGTTCCACTGAAAGTTTATATAATCTTATTTTTTATAATTACTATTCTTAATAACTACCTGGAAAATTCTTGAAGTTATAATAATTATATCTTGTAAGCAAAATTAAGATGGTCCCAAAACAGCATACAGTGACCACAGAATCACCTGTTTTCCTTTATTAAGTGGATGCAAAATGCTCTGTGGATGTCTGTGATGTAGGCAGGTCTTTGAAAAGATGTTCATCTTTGTTTATAATGCACAACATATTTTAAAATACATTTAAATGCCCACTGACAGAAAATAACAAATGCTTGGTTATAACAAATATTTGAATTATGGGATCTATTACGGAGTGAACCCTATGCTACATTATAATGCAAAATATAATTCATCATCTAGTTCTATAGGCATCCACAAGGATAGATATCAAAAATCAAATTGTGAAAATGGAAGTGCCTGAAAAATATCTACAGATGATATAGTTAATGTTTATTTAAGAAACAAAGAATGTAGGGGAAGCAAGATGGTTCAGTGGTTACCATGCAAACAAGAAGATTGAACACACATAGATGCTGGGAGAATGTGACAGCTCACCAACAATTAAACTCACAAGACAGAAACAGGGGATTCTCAGAGCAAAAACAATTAGTGAGACTATCATTGAGCTCCGGGTTTGATTGGGAGGTTTTGTCTCAAAAGAATAAAGTGATAGAGGAAGACTCTGGATTAAAGGTGTGTCTTCCCACTTCAGATGATTTAACTAAGAGAAATTCATCATGGTTGTGCCCAACCTTTCGGGTTTTAGTTCATTCCAGGTATAGTCCAGTGACCAAGAATACCTATCAAAACTATCTGTCAATTCTTTCTGTTCATATCCATTGAAGCCGGGTTTTTGGAATCATCCAGTGGTGATTTTTTAATTTATGAATGGAGATTTAGACAAATTAGAACTATGGTGTCCCTAAGAGATCACCAAAGACTTTCTTCCCCAAGAATTTCTGATCCAACTTTCCTTCAACATGGACACAAATTCAGGATTTACCTTCTTCACGAGGACACCCTAGACATCTAAGAGTTTGTCCCCATCCCTGTGTGCAGATGTCAGGTGACCTCCTTACCCTGTCTAATTATAGTTCCTTATGCCAATACCGTCTCACGTGGAATCCTATGAGAGAGGAACGGAGTCATTTGAGTCCCAGCTGACGTACTGAAGACAGCCCCCAGCTCTGCACTTCATCAAGCTAAGCAGTGCACTGAGTTGATTTATGAGATAAGGCTATTAGTGCATGTAAGAACTCCCACTGGAAAGAAAATTATCCACATAAACAAAGTGTTATTATGGGAATTAGAGAGAGTGCATGTGGGAAAGGTCATTAAATTAAAAAAAAAATCTTGGTATATCAGTCCTTCCTAAATCACTAAGTTCACATGAGGGAAGGGAATATCTCTCTCTCACGGGTTTCTTTTTGGTTGTTAGTCCTTCCCTCTCAGAAGGTGACAATCTCACATGCTCAGCTACTGAACGTTTGAATTAGAGGTACTTTCTAAGATACAACTCCTGAAGTCTAATTTTTCAAAGCAGGTTCAATTAGAGATGGCCTTGTAATACAGAGCAGGCATTCAAGTCCCTGGGGCATCATCTTCTCTTCTACAAATGAAAGACAAATTATTTCCCTTTGCTTCATTTGACAAAAATCTGATATTCTTCACTCTTCCTCTTAATGAGGGGGATGCATAGTACACAATATACAGAGATGTACTTTAAAAAGTGCTCAGGCTTTGGGTTAAAAAGAATTAAATCCCCAGAGATTACTAGCATGTCTTAGAGGTATTTTGTGAGTGAGGAACAGACTCCTGCCATGGAAATCGTATTGGTAAACAGCCTGTTAAGATACTATTCAAGCTTGGTATTCTGAGCCACATTATTTTATTCTTGGCAAAGATTTTGACAGCCTCACTCATACGACTACTGACCTATGTTCCCCCAAGAACATGAGCGAAGGTATATACCTTTAATTTCCTTCTTAGTCATTCTTTAAATCTTCAATTACGAAACTTACAATGGCATGACAAGTAATGTTCTCAAAAACTGCATCTGGAATTCATAATCAGATACAATAGAGTAGTAATAGAAAGATATGGTGGAGTTTTGGTTAGGGGTCTTAACATTACCTGAATTTTTGCCTTGGTGACACAGCTACTTCCAGAACACTGCCAAGGAGATTTTGTACAGAAAGGCAAAGTACAAGGGATTTGACCCCAAATACCAAGGTAGAATTCAAGGAAGCTGGTTTAGGCTCGATAAACACATCCTGTAGCCAAGTGACACAGCTTTGGCTGGACTGGAAGCAAATGACAAGGCTGACCCTGTCTCTACAAAGCCCAGCTCCTCAGAGTGCTTGGGTTTGCAAAACCCTGCAAAGGCTTCAGGAACTAACACCAAACTGGGCATTCCCAGGCTCTGAGAGAAAAGACACATCCACAGAAAGTCAATGGTTCTTCCAGTATAACAGGACAAGGCCAGTGTGTCAACCAGGTGGAAAAGGGATGAATTGGCGGGGGGGGGGGGGGGGAGGGGGAGGGGGGCGGGAGGATTGTTATTTTGATTATACTTCTTAACCCTACAGAGAAACTCTTCATAGAAGTCAACTGGGCTCATCATTCCCTTGCTGCTGGCAGAAGGAATATATGGAAGGAAGATCAGAAGAACCAATGTCAGCTCCAGTCCCATTGTCAGGAACTGGAAGTGTAAAGATCTTTCATACCCCAGCACTGTGAACATTAATGGATGTTTCTTTGGCTCATACACGGGACTCACTTTCTTGACATTTTCTTTTAGACTAGTCGTAATTCATAACCAGCTGATGAGCTTGTTGTACTCACAGCACTACTGAGCTGCAATGCATGCTAAGTCCTCCAAATCTATTTATGTTCATCCACGCTGTGGCAGATGTTGTTGCACTGGCTGGAGTCCTTTAACCTTTGTCCCAGCACTTACATCCCAGTTTTTACCGCTTCAAGCCACATGCTTCCAGTGGAGTATCGTCATCCCTAACTCACCTAACACACACGCACACAGGTGAGTGTGAGTGTGTGCGTGTGTGTTGGGGGAGGCATACAGACCCAGCCTATGAAAGTCCCAAATCTAATGCTATCTTGTAATTAACTTGAGAGTAGAACATGGACTGACCTAGCTGATCAGAAGACATTTCATTTTTTTCCTAGAAAGTCTAAAATAAAGATGCTGTCTTTTTCTTTGGATTTCAGCCTAGAGTTATCCAGTTCCATGTACTAATGGCAATCACCTTTCAACCAGGAATGGACAGCTCAGGAAGGTGTAGAGAAAATCTCAGTTCTGGTGACACCATTTGGGCACTGTACCAGGCTCTAGCTGCATTTGTTATATTTTTGGATTGCTTGATGTGCAAAAGCCAATAGACAATTTTCCATATTTAATCAGTTTCAGTTGAATTTTTACCTTTTGCAGGAAAATAAATGATATTAATATAAATTTTATTTTAAAAAATTACCATGGATAAACCATTGAAAACAGTTCTATAAACTCCAGCACTAGTAATAAAATTCAGAGTTAACCTTTATTAAGTACTGACTCTGGGACAGGTACTATTTCAACTCAATTATATGTCTCAGCTAATTTACACTTAGCAGCAAATCCACCAGGTGTGCATTCTCATTTTCTTGTTTATAGGCGAGGGGAGTGTGTCTCAATCAAAAGGGCAGGCAGACTGTGCAAGATCATCCAGGAGTAAGATGGCACTTGGATGCTAACCCAGGCAAGTTAAGCCCAACTGCAAAATTCTACTAATAGGGTCTCACTCTCTACCCCAACACGCTTCTCAAAACATAGCCCAACAGTGGCTGCCTTAGAGATCACATTAATGCTGCAAAAGTCAGAGGGTATTATGTGAGCATGAGGCTAAAATAAGTATATTTGTTATATACAAGTCAAACAGAGAATTCTATAATTCAGGAAAAAAACATTTACACACCCTTAAGCTTCTGTCTGTCCAGGAATGAATGTATGTGCTCTGAAGTCTCTTTCCTGTGTCATGTTAGTGGAGAAGGGTGTGTCTGTGTTTTCAAACTTCGACAAGATGTGGCTAATTTATAGACTGCCCACAGTTCTGGAGGCTGGGAAATCCAAACACCAAAAGATCTGGTGTTTCGTGGGGACCCATCCTCATGAGTGGTATCTTCCTAAGAGGTCCATTCTAAATAGTAGTAAAGAAAGCAGTGCATTCTAGCCAAAAGTGAGAGTCAAATAGATATTTCTGGAGCCCCGATTAATCAATTTATTGACAGCAAGTTCTCAGTCCACTTTTATAGGCTGAACTGTATCCGCCCTCAAATATACATGTTGAAGCCCTATTTCCAGCACATCATAACTGGAATGTGTTTGGATATAGAGATTTCAAAGACATAATTACATGAAAATGAAGCCATTAGGGTCTATTCTAATCCAATTTGACTGGTGTGACCTCCCACCCACCCCCACACTGAGAACTGAACCCAGGGCTTGCACTTGCTATATGAGCACTCCATCATTGAGTGAAACCCCCTACAAATGACTTCTTTATAAGAAAAGAAGGCCAGGGCCTGGGGAGATGCCAGGTATGTGAGGTATGTATGTATCCAAAGAAAACATATGTGGGCCTGGTGGGGAGCATGACCATCTGTGAACCAAAGAGAACAGCTTCTAAAGAAACGAAATATGTGGACACTTGATCTTGGACTTCCAGCCTTCAGGGGTATTAAAAAATAGCTATCTGTTGTTGAAGCCAGCCCATCTCTGCTAGTGCTTTGACAGCTCTAGCAAACCAGGACTTTTCCTAACTTAGAGATGAGTATAAAGAACAAAAACGAAACAGCCTACTTCCGAGATGGGAGCTATGCATGCACTTGGGTAGGGCTTTCTAAAATTCAGGCCGGATGCTATCATTCCCAGCCAGACATGAAGCTAGGATGCTAACCTGAATGTCTGGGTGAAAGCGAAGTTGCAGGATCAGGCCAATGGACAGGGCTAGGGGGCATAGGCACCAGATACCCAGGCTAAAATATTGACTCTATTGATTACTAGCTTAGTGTCTTTAATGACTAATATGAGTTTCTTCACTATGAGACTCCCTTCATCATACATAGAGCAATGATTAAATTAAAAAGTGCTAATATGTGAGATATATTTAGCAGTTATAGAACCCTGGGACGTAGTCACTAAATGGGAGCTGATTGATGAGTCTAGAGGGCTGGGGCTTGCCTGGGATGCACCTGAACCTTGGTGCCTCAATGCACTCTATACCCCTGGGTGGTAGGACCTAGCACTTGGCCTTTTGTCTGTACTGCTGGATATTAACTTCCACAGTGGGCTGTGCTGGCCAGGAAGAATTTCAAGGCATGAAGCTGACGTAGTCTGGTCTGAAATGGTCTACTCCACTTCTCCTCGAACATACATAAAATCTACTCATAGGGTCATTTTGGAACAAAAAGGGACATCGTGAGGCCTAAGCTTTATCATCCTGTTTAGTGCCCCCTTCAAAGCACTCTGACCTTCTAAGGCTCCCTTGTATATTGGTGGGAAAAAACTCCAGATGAGGAAATACCAGGGATAGCATGGAAGGAAAGGCTTATCATATTGATATTAAACATTGTTTGCCTAAAAAAAATAAATTCTGAGTAGTCAAAAACAGACTAAAGAACAGAAAAATGAAGGCTGTGCATCAGATATAACCCAGACCGTCACTGCAATGATCTTACTTACAATGCACTTACAAGAAACCTGTAAGATACTTTTAGCCAACTAAGATTCTAGGGGCGGGAGAGGGGCTGGAAAGATGGCTCAGCTGTTGAGAGTACTGGCTGCTCTTGCAGAGGACCTGAGTTCAGCTTCTGACTTCTACATAAAAGTTAACAAGCAGCTATAACTTTGGTCCCAGAGGATCCAATGACCTCTTCTGACCTCAGTGGGCACCGGGCACACTCACGATGCATACACATATGTTCAGGCAAACATTCATGTACATAAAATAAAAATAAATTCTCTTAGGGTTTTATTGCTGCGAATAGACTTCGTAACTATGGCAACTCTTATAAGCAGTCAAGAGAACTTGTTGCTTTTGTAGAGGACCCTGGTTCAGTTCCCAGCATTCAAATTGGGAGGCACACAACCACCTATAACTCCGGTTTCAGGGAGTCTGATGCTCTTTCTGGCCTCTACAGGAACTAGACATGAACTTGGTGCACATACATACCTTCATATATACAGACAAAAGGTCACATGTAAAAAATAAATCTTTTAAAAATAGATCTCAGGAGTGGATTTTCTGAAGGTAAGCTAAACTTCACACTTCTTGGGATTCAGTCACATTAATGAGAACTTCAATTGCCTGCATCAAAATGGCTTTGTTTACTGTCTGTGCTAAAGGCAACACTCACTTACAATGACAAGCCTTGAGAACAACCTACTTTGCTATGACAAATATTGTTTCGGGCCAGGGAGTCTTCATGGCAGACTGCACTTAAGAATAACCATTTCCACAACCACAGAGAATAGGAAAGCGATGAATGTCATTTCCTGTTTAGGTGTCTGGAGCAAGGCAGATGGGAGACTCACAGTGTCAGACCGTCTCTGCTATTGTACTTGGTCAAGTGTTTACTGTGTGCATCTCAGGGGAGGATGGCCTGAGGTAGGTGAGGGAGGAAGAAGCAGAAACATGGAAGATTCGGGAAAATGACTGCAGATGTTAAACTAGAAGGGGAAGACAAGAAAAGGAATTGGAAGACAACAGCTACGACAGGAAGCCTCCATGGGAGAGAATTGGAGCTGTGAACAGCGCCTCTCAGATTTACTTACCTGGTCAGGTGCCATAAACATAGTGAGACGGTAGCCATTGAAATCTGCTTTCCAGCATTGTCAGGACAGCTGACAGGGATCTACAATACAGGACACAGTTATTTAGCAACTACCAAGCCATCAAGGAACACCCAAAGAGATCTGCTGAATACCCATAGAAATGAAAAAAACATGTCTAGCATTTTTGCTTACAACAATAGTACTGTGATTTTTTTTCATTCTGAAAACTGCAGGACAGAAAGGGGCAACTTACTCAGAAGGGAAAGAATACCTTAAGACACATTTTAAAACAGAGTGCCATAACCCATAAAAACAGAGGTTGCAAATTCACATCTCTGGGCTAAATCTCTTCTGAAATGTTTATCATGCACCACAGTTTTGTAAGGGAAGTTCTTGTTATTAGGTCAGTCTCATGGGCAGGCGGGGGAAGGGGCAGGTCATTCTCACTCTGAGGAGCTCTGCTCTCCCCTGATGGGGAGGGAGGCTAGCTCTGACACACACTGATCCTCACTTCATAATGGGGTAACTTACTCTGTTAACAGTCTCAGAGCACCACGCTGGCTCTCTCTCTCTCTCTCTCACCCTTTCTTCTCTTACAAGGCAGTCACGAACACCGTGCTTTCTTCAGCAAGTGGGAATTGGAAAATACACTTGGCTGCACATCTTCCAGCCTTCTTCTGCAATCAGCTTTGTCAGTAATAATGGTGACATCTTCATCCCCATCTGCCCTACTCCTGTGGCACTTCTCAACTTCTCAGCTGGTAATGGATGACAGAGGAGAGAGAGTGGGGTAATTAACTGGTTCCTGACAACTCCAAGAGTTTTTTTTTTTAACTGAGTAAAAATACAAAAACAAAACAAAACAAAACAAAAAACCCAGGAGTTTTAAACACTGGAAATTTTTATTTTAAAATATCTATTTTCTGACATTTATCAGGAAATGCAAGACCCTGCGGCAGTCCCATGGTGATACCTATGTACTGCACTAGGCAAAGATGAAGGAAGAATATGAGTTTTTGATAGACCATGAAAGATTCGATTTGTCATAGTCTCCTCCACCTCCACGCCTTACTCTCTCATTCAATCATTTAATTCAGCCATCTTTCTCTGTGATTTAAGTTTGAAGTTCTTCCGTGGTCATATAAAGATCCTACTTTAGAAAAGTGATTTTTTTTTTCCTACAAGCCAGTGGAATTCTGACCATCAGGTGGAATCTTAAGAAACCCTTTTGAAAAACCATTGAAATGAAGGTAGAACCTAAGTCCAAAAGTCAGCTTGCAGAGCTGATATGGTGGTATTCTGGCTCCTGACTTAGTGGTGCCACGGACTGGTATGGTTTACTTCTTCCCCGACACTCCCAACACAGCAGACACCTAAATCAACAACATTTCCCCTACCTTTAGGTAAGACAAACCGCACCAGACCCGACAAAACCTACTTAAGCCTAATAAAAAGAAAGGCTCCCGTCTACCACGTATGTTTCACGTGTTCCCCCGGCAAGAACAATATTGAGGATTAGAAAGTTATTGAACTGCTTCAAGCAAAGCACTTGTCAAAAGATCCAGGCAGGAAAAGACTGTTTCATCTGAACTAGAGTTCTTGGAAAACACCCCACAGCGCCTGTGTCACTTAGATCGTGGAGACCCTGACTCAGTTTTCACAACCCAAACAGCTAGGGCCGGGCCAGCCATGCTTCTCAAAAGCAGAATATTGTTGTGTCACTGTAGATCAAATTACCTTTAACGCAATCAATAGTGGGGAAGAAAAAGACATTAATTTCATTATCTCCAAATAGCTTAATCACATTACAGAGGTATGGCTAAGGTCAAACTTTCCCTCAGTTTTCACACTTTAAGATAGTCAAATGACTGGTCCATCAGACAGCTGTCTGGCCCGATGGCAACGCCTGGTTTCGGGTTTCTAGTTGATTGATAGAGAGCTTGGAAGTATTTTTGCTCTTACGATCCAGAGGAGTTATAGGTTAAGAATCTAATCTTATTAATTATGTTTCCTCTTTTTTAGGGGGCTCTTGCTTTGGTTATGTTGAAAACCTAGCTTCTACCTTCTTTGCACATCCTGCAGTGACGGCTCCTAGAGGAAGCTCCGGTCCCACCCGGCCTGCCTTCCTGAAGCGGTTGTCTCTGAGACTCTTAGCAGAATAAATTGCCCAGTTACGAAAGTGAGAACCCATGGACCGCAGAGCTGACGTCTCTCTTGCTCCCACCCTGTCTTTGGAGAAATGAAGCCTCTCCGGGCTGACCTGTGGGAGATTTCTGACAAGGCTCCCCTCTGAAGCTGCCCCCAACTAGGCTTGGAATCCTGGCCACCATGATATCATTGACTTCAGAAAGTAAACACAGAGTAAATATAAGTCCAGATTTCAATCAGGGAACTTACGAAAAGGCTCCAGACACAAGTCTTTGGCTCTGCTTCTTGCTGTGAGTCAGAGGCAGGAGGTTCCCATTAAGGTGTATGTGAACTGTGTATTACTCCACGCTGAAGTTGATCTGTAATGTAAGGCTGTCAGGCAGCCAAGTTCTTCCAGCCATCTCTTAGACCCATATTCAAAACATATCAGTATCTTGTTAGCCCTTTCATTTGTAAAAAGCTTCACAGTTTACTCAGCCAGCCATAGTTAGAGATATTTTGTTTTAGAGTAAAGTGAAACCCGTTTTAAATAAGTGTGTTCCTCCTATTGTATTAGAACCAATCAAGTTGTCGCATTCATCTGGAATGAGATGCTATGGAAAAAAAAACACTAAGTGCACAGAATTATGCATGGGACACACTTTGATACAGAGCAAAGTAATGCAGGAGGCACGTTCGAGATTTTTTTTTCTATAACCCCCTTGAGCCAAGCCATTGAGCAGGAGAGAAGGTATTCAAATAAGCTCAAGTCGTGCAAGTGTGCTCAGGAGTGGCAGTGAATCTTTCATTCGGCTTCAGACCCTTTTCCTTCCCTCCGGCTTCTCCCTTCTAAGTGAGTCTCTGAAGAATTTTAGGCAAATATAGTTTGAAAACGCACAGCATCTCAAAAGGTTTAATAGTTGAAGAGTGGACTGCATATCCCCCTCCCACATCTCCTGCTTATTCTTCACAAGCCGCTTCTTCAGATGATAACTTGTGAAGACGTCCCCCGTCATTAGGTCATCTCTCACCCTGGTGTGTCACCATCTTCAGAGATGAATGACCTGGTAAGAGGAGGAAACACATTGAGGTTCAAATGCTCCCATGGACTAATGGCTCATACCATCGCAAGAAGGCATCGTTCTCTTTTCTTTCCCATCCTGGTGCTCTGTGCTGAAAGGACAATGCTTATTTCATTGACTCCAGAGGTGAGAGATGGAGAGGCAGGGCTGAGAACAATTGGAACCAGGACATAAAGCGCATGTTTCTGATGGAGAAATAAAACAGATGGACAAACACACAGAAAAAGAAACTCATCACACAGAATGAAGAATTAACCCTGCTCTATTAAAAAAAATCCATGTGTGTATTATTACATACAGTCTCACTAGCTAAGCTGTGGAATCAGCCTAAATGTCCATCCTCAGGGGTGCGGGCAGACAAAATGGGTTGTATGTACACAATGAAATACTATTTAATCATAAAGAGGAATGAAATCAAATCACTTGCAGAAAAATCGATGGGACTAAAGATCATCATGTTGAGCAAAATAAAGCAAGCACACAATGACAAGGATCACATGATCCTCTAAATTTTCAGAATCTTTAATAAAAAGGTCTGCGAGCAGAAGAGCGACCAATAGAGAAGAAAAGGGGGATGGGAAAGTAGAGGGGAGCTCATGTGCGCTTGTGAATGCTCACAAAGCACGGTAAACACATTTGTGAACATGATAGAGAAGCAGCTTGTTCTCTATCATTAATTTTGCATCATTAATGACAGTTAATGATGCAAAATTTAAAGCATTATTATTGAGAAGCCTTTGGAAAATTCTGTGCTCTCCATGGTCACTGAGATAAACAAAATGATACTGACTTTAAGAAGAAAACATTCTGCACTAAGTGAGACCTCTCTCTGGGAAGGTGTCTTTTATTTTCAAATGGGTCTTCAAAGTTTAAACACGGGAGCCTGGAGAGATGGCTCAGTGGATAAAGGCCCTTGCTACCATCCTAAAGACCTGAGCTCCATCCTCGATACCCTTGTGGTAGAAGGGTAGAGGCTGAGAAGGCAAAGATCTTGGCACTGACATCCCAAGGGCCTACATGAGAGGTTGTAGCAGGGTAGAGAACCCAAATGAGAAGAAAGCACACAAAAAGAACTTGCTTTATAACAAAGTCAATCTGCACTAACTGACCCACTCCCAATAATGGCGGTGATGCATCCAGAACAATACAGCCCTGGTGACCAACTCACCTCTGAACACTGTAGCAATGGCAGTTCAGTTTCAGCATGAATCTGGAGGTGCACTCAAACCACAGCTCTATTCTATTTGTTATTTTCTTCCCACAGTCTTTTGCCGTAGTTAGAGTCCAGTAAGTTAAATGTATGCCTGATGTAGACTCACCTCTTCTTGTCCCTCCTTTTGATAGTCCCTTATCCCAATGCCTTGATTGCAGCATGCAATTAATGGAGATGCTGAGTGATCCATGTGCTTTTGACATGGGTGGGATTTTCTCTGTTTGTCAGCCCTTTTAACAGCCACTGAGAACAAAGTTAGAGGAAATGTATGGGGACCTAGAGTAAACTTGGCTGCAGTTCACTGACACTGCACAGGCACCAGCCAAGCTGTTTCAGAGATTTCCATCCCTGGCTGTGTCTAACTTCAAATGTGCTATCAGAAGCTGGTACTGAGGCTAGAGATAGGCTTGCATAGCTTAAGAGTGACATCCAGTGGTTTGCTGAGGCAGGCAGTCATAGAAAACAGTGTAACATCCAACTGGGCTTAGTTGGGGTTATCACCACAAACTCCCAAGTTTGTTCAAATAATGCACTTGACAGCCTCATTTCTTTGCCGGCATGTGCTATGTCCCCAAGCCCCTCCTTGGTCACTGCACCTAGCAACTTTGGGCCCCTACCTGTATATTCTACTACAAACAATAGAAAGGTTTCCTCTTCTCTAATGATTATTAAACTTGAAGAATTTCTATTTAAACATATCCTCGGTTAAGTCCAGTACAATGCGGGGTGAGATCCAGTCTGAACTAGTTTGAGGAAAAACTGCCCTCAGGGGAATTTTTTAGGGAGATTCTATAGTAATCTTATGCATCTCAAGAACTGGGCATGCATATGATTAAAATCAGATGCATTGTGGGTAGGGATGTGTATAGCAGAAAATATTTTATGGCCTAACCTGTCAATAAAAACAGAGAACCACCTTCTCTATGTCCCTTAGTAGCCAAGCTCCTCCTATCCTTGAAGCCCATAACACAAAGCTGCAAACAATAACTGGGGTACCTAAGAATCTCCACTCTCAAGGCCCATTGCTTTCTTGCAGTATATTCAGACCTATCCTACAGCATTTCTTTGAGTAATGTTTTCTAGACACATTTCCAATGTGGGAGGGCTTTTTGTTTTAACTTCTTGGATAAGAAGCCCCAAACTTCAATACATCAGACTCTGACCGCAAGCTCAACAGCATAACTTCTAACTTAATCACACCTGTAATGTATCTGGGAATCTAAGCACTTCTCATCTGTCAACATACTAGAGCAGGACACAGGATTTGGGACCCTAAACACAAAACCATCACATTTGCTCTGGGAGATGACCGCAGTAGAGCTGCCTCGTTGTTGGAGACCTCATAGTCAAGAGCATTTGTCCATTTTTCTCTTTGAAAAGAAGAGCCTGTCCTCATTCTGGTGATACCTGCTAAAGGCATGAACTGGTGGGCACAGGGGGGAAATGGAAGGCAGCTGTGCATACCACTACATCATCAATGCATTTGCAGAAGGGAAGTCAGATAGATTGCGCAAGTCTAGAACTAGCCAACTCTAGGCCTTGGCTCTCAAGGTCAGAAGTTCAACTATTTATTGTTCAAGTGTATGCAGAAAAATCAGCCTAGGCACAAGCTTGAATTAATTTATGAGTGCTCATCTGAGAAGAGAGCTGATCTGTCTGTGTAGGGTCCCATGTAGAGCAATACTTAGAGTTAAGAGAGTCCTTGCATATGGTCCCAGGAGATCCAGCTACTCTCCAAAGATTCCCAGATAGCAGCTAAGGCAAGGAAGCCCACAAGCTGTGAAAGGCCAGCCAGCAACTAAACTAAACTCAGGCTGCTGCTGCATTCAACACCGTGCTTCAGAAAGCTCAAGGTGATTGCCACAGATAGACTGGGGAGTCAGCTTCATTCTATTATAGACGCTGTCTGAGAATCAAATAATTAAATAACCAGTTCCATGTGTGTTTCAAATCCCCCCATTCCCTTCTCTCAAACGTAAGGATCAAGCCAATAACTCTCTAACATCTCATACTTATGTCAACTAGGAAATCCTCCCAATCTTGTTTAGAAAGATCTTAGCTTGCAAAAACTTATTCAGAATTCAGAGTTATTTGAATATGTCCTCTGGCATGAAGGAATTCCAAGACAAGCTTCTTTCCCATTTACTAATATTTCCCAGAAGCAAGTCAGCTAGGGTGCATTTATTTGTAAACACAGAGCAATTGCTGCACAGGAACTCTTGGGGTGGATACAGTTAGAATTGTTGGGACACCTCTGCGACTCCTTGACTAGAGAGGAAGATACTAATACTGAGGGGTCGTTTGATTAATAAGGCCCCCAAGGTCAAGATATGGCAAGAGGAGAGCTGTTCTGGCTTCCTTCTGTATAAGCAAATCCCACAAGGTAGGGGAAATAGATCTTCTATGGAATCTGCAACAAAACAGTTTCGACAAAGTTTGTTTGCCTAGTACATCAAAGTGATAGGTAGGGGTTAGCCTCTTTTCTGGAAGTTTCCATGCATGTTTTAGAACATATGAAAACTGTAAGAGAGAGCTATAACATCCATACATACTTAGAATGTTAAAAAAAACACTCTTGTCAATGAGGATGTGTAATGAGGGTGGTGGTCACACCTTCTAACAGGACATTAGTTCATTTCTAGGGAGAATGGGAACTTTCAGAAATCAAAGGGAGATAATTTTCTATGTTCAGACTCGCAAGGCTTTAATATCAGTGGATAAGATGATGTCAGAAACGGAAATAGAAATGACAAAACACACAACTTCCAATTTTGTGTTCATGACTTAGCCATGACTGACTGACCAAGGCAAAGTGAGGCAGAAATTGCAATTCAAGTAGAACCTTATTCAACAGCATTTTGTCTAGAGCTGTTTTGCCCCAAACAAGCTCTTGTTTCCAAGACATATTTTAATAGGAAACAGATTATGTCTTGGTCTAATCTGCCAGGGCAAGAATTCTCCCTTCTCTGTTCCTTCTCTAGTTTATCACGCAGGGGCAGCCTGCTTGTGTGTGTTTTGTTTACTTAACCTTGAGCATTTTCCCAACAAAAGGGTGGCTACAAAAGATTAAAGAAACCTTGGGAACCCTCGAGCACTTGAAAGGCCTTCACGGCTTATTCCCTGTGATGGCAGACTTGGTGGTAGTAGAAGAGAGTGTTTTCAGGGGACCCCTCCTGTCCCATCAGCTCCCCGCCCCCAAAGTCCACTGCAAAGGTTCACTGCAATTCACTTCCTCTCTTCAACCTGGAGGACCTGTCCTCAGAACTTGTTTGTCTCACACAAGCAGGAAGAATTGCTAGGGAGAGCATTGACAAAGGAGGTCAAAGATAACTTTGAGAAATCGACTTTCATCCAGCGATAAGACTTTTGAATGGATTCCTTTCTTCAGGCAAGGTGAGAAAGACTATTACTTAAACATGTAATTGAGGGTTAAAATGAAAAAAAAATTAACTGAGGAAATTGCATGCAATTCCTCAGTTAATAATATATATAATATATATATATATATATACACACACACACACACACACACAGAGAGACAACCCCAGACACACCCAGATAGACAGACATACTATATATCCATATATATATGTGTGTATATATACATATATGAGACTTTGAGACTTACAACAACCCCTCCCTAAAACACCCAATTTATACTTTCTACTGCTAGCTTACTTAGGGTACAAAGAACAAAATGCAATATAAAACATTTATTAAAGACTCAGTGGAGAAAAGATTATATTGAAGTATAATAGTTTCCAGGAAAGCAGAATTTAATTCTTGGGCAAGCACAGGCTAGAAGCTCAAATTCTGCCTTTCTGAAAATTATTATAGGGTCAGAGCTTCATAAAAGTGTTCTCATTTGCATATCCAAACGAAGATCTTTCATATAACTCCCAAGAAAGAGAAGGGTTCAAATTAAGTATGATTTCATATTCTTGTAACATGGGCCCTGCTCACTCCGATGCCTAGGGCACTCAAATATGAATCCCTGCTTGTATTTTCAATAAATCAAGCCAGAAGTATTTGACTGCTCAGAAACTTTCAATTTCTGTGTTCAATTATGGCGCCCATCTAAATGCAATGCTTAACACAGACATGTATGACCTTGAACAAATGGTATTTGTGTTGAGCATTGATCAAAGGCAACTGTGTGTGGTGGAGGAGAGAAATGCAACAAGATTTATCAAAGTAAAAGTGAGTTCATATTTTTATGAAAGGAGAATGGAGGCTAATGACACATTCATATAACTATAACAAGGCAGAGATCAATTCGGGTTCTCAGGAGCACAAGACCAAGCACGCCAGGAGCACTGTTGAACACGTGAAGGGTCCAGTGCAGCTGAGGACTATCAGGAGATGGCACTTGGGTCCCCACTCATAATTGCCTTCACCTTGTGTATATGCTGTCTACATCAGTATAACACAGGTAAAATGTGAATGTAATGAATAGTAATTAGGGCTAGAGCAACGTGTGGCCTAACCAACTGATCCTTCTAAAAGATCAGGGAGGGGTTTTGGACAGTTTGTGGAGTAAAGGATGAGATCATGGTATGGTAAGATCACCCTGACTGAGGGCTCCTACAGCTTTTGAGTTCCACAGTTCAACCTGCCACAGTGTGTTTTGATTTTCATCATGAGGAAGTCAACTAACCAATGCAACAAGCATCCTTCTGCTTAAATTGTCACAATTCCAAGAATACTAGACATTGACCCAGAGACTCATTTTTAGGCCTCCACTCTACTACTAAACAGTTGCATACAGAAAAAAGCAAGTAAACAAAGTTTCCTGATGTTATTATATTGTTTATAATAAATGTAATGTAGCACCTTAATGCCAGGGCCCACAAATGTGAGCCCTGTTCCACCTCGACTAAAGGTCAGAGAGCAGGAGCTCTCTCGAAGTTGTTGACAACAGGTATGGCTACAAACAAGAAATCCTGACATAGGGTGTGGCTAATTAGCATTTTGAGTATAGAGGTGGACCTGCTCCACCTTGACCAAAGTCTATTCCTGCTCCTTCACGAAGATCAGCAGAAGGTTCCAGGGAGTGGCTGCCTGCAGTAGTCTAAAGGTGTAGGCATTACTTGTCCTGTTTAAACTACAGAGTACTTCACTGAGAATGCTCTGTTTATTCCTTATATCATGTTAATGAAGTCTGTTGCCTCCCGCCTCCCCTTTTGGTGTGAAGTACATAAGCATGTGGAAATAAACGTGGGTGATTTCAGTAGTCACTGAATTTTCCTCCCTGTGCTGGTCTGTGTTTCTATCCATTATTTCTCTCATATCTCGGTTCCTTTTGCTTAATAATTTTAGTCCTCATGCTCCTGCCCTGGAATGTGTGAATCCCTTCAAGGCTGGACCCCAACACATGCCACCCCAACGTGTGGCTTATGATACACTAACTATTTATAAATAAAGGAATATTAAAGTATGTTATACTTGAGCCCAGGAAGGAGGCTTGTTTGGCAAAAATACTAGTTGCCTGAGATGTGGACTCAAATCCCCAACACCTATGTCAAATCTGCTTGTGTCTGTGAGAGACTATACTCTAGCACTCAGGGGTGGGGGAGACATGCAGACACCAGAAGCTTACTTGCCAGGCAGCCTCACTTCCATTCAGTAAGAAACCCTGAACAAAGAGAACAAAGAGAGAGCAATAGAGAAAGATACATGTGCATCCACACAACCATGTGCATATCACACACACACACACACACACACACACACACACACACACACACGCACACACCAACAGAAAATAAAACAAAAAGAAAAGAATGTGGTATGCTTATACTAGCAACAAACTATATAGTGGTTGGAACTACAGTTTAATGCTTACTAGTAACTTAGACTTGCCCAAATCATCTGTCTAGTGATTCAGCTTCCCGTAAATGTAAAATGATAGCCAAATGCCCTTCTTTATAGAGTTATTACAAAAATTACAGAAGGTGCCCTCTGTAAAGGACCAGGATATTGCCACATGCTACACACTGAATTTGCACTAGCATGGTTGCTAGTTTGGACACCATGCTGTGTAGTATTTAAAAAGACTAGAGTTCATTTGCAACTGTTCATGAAAAAGAGCTCTCCAAAACATACTGTGCGGCCAGAGAATGACTGCAGGAAAGTGTATAAGGATGTGTCCCAGTCAGAGTTCTAGTGCTGTGGAGAGACACCATTACCACAGCGACTCTTAGAAAAGAAAGACTTTAATTGGAGCTTGCTTATAGTTTCAGACATTTAGTCTATTATTGTCATGGCTGGGAGCAAGGGACATGCCGGCAGACATGGTGCTGGAGAGAGAGCTGAGAATTCTACATTTAGATCTGCAGGCAGCAGGAAGAGAGCAAGTCACTGGACCTGACTTGGGATTCTGAATCCCAAAGCTCACACCCCATGGCACACTTACTCCAATGAGGCCACACCTCCTAATCCCTGGCAAGTAGCACCACTCTCTAAATGACCAAGCTTTCAAATAGGAGCCAATGAAGGCCACTCCTATTCAAACCACTACAGCGTGATACTAATGTTTAAGTGCACGCAGTCAAAGTTGCATCTGTATAAATGCATAGTAGCAAGGATAGGTGATATCAAGGGTTATCCCCAGAGAAGGGAATGGAAGAGCTGGAAGGAGGTCTTTCCTTCCTTCCTTTCTTCCTTCCTTCCTTCCTTCCTTCCTTCCTTCCTTCCTTCCTTCCTTCCTTCCTTCCTTCCTTTCTTCTTTCCTTCCTTCCCTCCTTCCTTCCTTCTTTCTTCCATCCACTTTGGCACTTGGGGACTTTTTCTAGGGCTATAGAATGGCACACTGATGATAAGTTTTAAAAACACTTTTGGAAACACAATACATAGACATATAAAGAAGAATAACTAAGTTAGTCTGGACAAGTGAATGTTCACAATGCTGCAGTCAGGTGAGTGTCCAAGGAAAAGGGAGACTGGGGTTTTCAGTCTGTGTTCAAGGGTCCAGCATGTTTTCTGGATGGGGGTGAATCAAGTTATGGGTCTACTGTAGAGGCTTAAGGGGGGGTCTCACTTTCAGGGCCATGCCATACATGAACCTTAGACCTGGCAATGGTCCTAACACTCAGATGAAAATACGGCCATGGTCAAAGAGCCTGCTTATTAGTAGAAAGTGTGGCACAAGTCCAGAGTCCTGAAATGTCCCATCTAGACTTTTTTCTCCCCATCTCCTTCTTAAATCCCAAAACGAGCAATAATTTAATCAGTTTAAGTCTATAATGTTTCATGTGCAGTCTCTTAAATGCAAACTAAACACAAGTCCCATGTCCTCCCAGCTGTTCACTTTTCCCTTTGGTAATGTCTCCTGAGAAAAATAAAAATAAACAAACAAAAGACTGAGAGTCAGAGAGCCACCCACAATGCTTGATGATAGGCTTTGAATTGTCTAAGGATCTTATAGGGGATTTATTCTTTCTTTAACAAATATCGCTTTAGCATGATTATCAGTAAAGTTAACTTTGGCTAGAAATGCAATATATCATATGTCAATAGGAAAACACCCACAAGAGAGAGGAAGCCCAAGCAAATATGTTAAAAATGGTTTATCTTGGTAAAGTATAAATAGGTTTCCACTGTACTATCTTATTCTTCACATTTTTCTTATTTTTTCAAAAGAAAAGCAGAAAAGTAGGCAAAAGAAACTACTAATGAAGAATCCAAAAACAATGCTGAGTTCCCAACATACAACAGAGGAACTAGAGCAGACAAATAGGGTTTGAAACAAATGTCAGTACACCACTGACCAAGAAAACATTTAGTTGCGGCAAAAAGAAGGTATTTTTCTACCACCAGACACTAAAATAATTTTTCAGAAGCAGAGAACAATACAGCAAGTTTCTTAAGGAAACTGATATCAGATTGAATGATTCTCAGATATCCAGGAGGTAAGACAGAGTTATGGCCAACTTGAAAATATACTGGTGTGTGTGTGTGTGTGTGTCTAAGATAATAACAGAAATTTACATTTACTGTGGTTTTAAATTATGTAAATTTAGAATCTCTCATCTGATCTAGCAACTTTTTTCTCTTGTTTCATCTTTTAGCTTAAGTATTGTTTTTATTATATTTCTCTTCTTGCCTCTCTTACTATTATACATTCTAAATCTAAAATGACTTTCCTGGAAATTGCAGCATTCTTAATGTGTTTAAATCTGATGTGAATGTGTAGTTTCACATATTCTCGAGTGACCAAAGGCTGTGAGAATGCTTGGGTCTACTTACCTCTCTCTTCCTTGTCCTTTGGGGCTCTGGTGGTGAGATACACATTCCACTGGATGCTCTCCTGCTGGGTTACCTTTTCTCTTATTGATTTCCAGTGACTCACAATACGACATTTTCACATTTTCTTTTTATTCTGTCCATTATCAGTGATATATTGCAAACATTCTTATCCAATCCGTGCTTCCCTTTTAAGAATAGCTTTATTGAGGTGTAATGACATGTGATGAGCTGCACACAATGAGGGCAGTTTGAGGAGTTTTGACAGGCCTAGGCAACATGAAACCATCACCACAGATACCCAACACATGGGAAAACTTCTTTGTGCTCTCCTCCTGCCTCACCCTCTTAGCTTCCCAAGCCCATCCTCAGGCACCCACTGGTATGCTTTCAATCACTGGAGATGACTCTGTTCTTCTAGAATGTTACACAAAAGGAATGTACAACATGTACTCATTTTTGCCTGGCTGTTTTACTTGGCAAAATTATTTTGAGATCCAGCCATGCTGTTGCTTCATTCCTTTTTATTGTTCTGCTGAATTGAATCCGATTGCATACACATTGTAAAACTGGCTTATCTGCCCGTCTGTTGACGGACATTTTGACTGCTAGCATTTGGTATTAACAGTCTTCTTAATATCAGCCACTCTAGTGACTGCAGAGTGGTATCTCGGTGTACTTTTCTTGTACGCCCTTTTGTGTACTTACTGCCTAAATTTGCCTGCATCTTTTGCTCATTTTAAAACTGGCTGTTTGCATTCCTAGCACGAACCGCGAGAGTTCTTTGTTTATTTTGGATATAAGTCCTTGTCATATAGATATTTAGAAAACTTTTTTTACAGCCTGCTATATCTCTCAAAGAAGATTTGGATGGGGGTGGGGTTTACAAAGCTGGCTCAGTGGTTCAGAGTGCTTGCAGCCCCTTCCAGAGGGCCTGAATTTGATTCCCAGAACCTACAGAGTCGTCCATAAACTGCCTGCACCTCCAGATCCAGGGTACCTGGTGCCCTCTGCTGGCCGCCATAGGCACTTGTACGCATGCCTATGTGCAGACACACACAATGGAAAACAATAATACTTATAAAACAGGAATAAAAGATTTTTTTCATTTTCTGCACATCTTAGCAAGAACTCATGCCCTGAGAGTTGGTTGAGTTAGTCTCAGACTCTGAGTTAATTGTCTATGTTGTTATATAAACAAGGATAATTAGTCTTTTGTGTCTCTACCAGTGAAAGATGCACAGAACACCTTCCCTATGTTAAATAAAAGACTGTTAACAAACACCATGGGATCCCTGAGGTCATGGTTATAAAGCCTGCTGGCTTTCTAATGGATGCCCCTCAGAAGCAACAGAACTGTCATCTGCAAACTCTGCAACTGAGTTACGGTTAAGAAGCTATGAGTTCTAATTAGTAAACTAAATTCATTGTTAAAATACCAGTTTCAGAAGAATACCCCTACGAGAACGCACTCAGAATTTACTACCGCTACTGATTCTTCCAGCCACGCGAGGTCCGTGGGAGAGCATTTCATTGCCAGGCCTGGAAAATCTCAACTGCAGCTATCATTGGTTCTTATTGAAAAAAAAAAAGCTCCCCTAAAAGCCAATCCCAAGTACTTTCTCTCTGTGCTTTTGTGCAAGAGTACATAGTAGGAGACTCTCAAAAGAGAGAGAGAAAGAACGAGGTAAAGAGGAAGAACGCTGTGATCCAGGACCGGATCTGCAAAGTAAAAAGAGAGAACACTTGGGAGATACTCCCCAAAACTTCCCAAGGAGCACACCCACTAAACTGGAGATATCATTCCATTTTTATATAAAACCACCAGACAGGAAAATGCAGAAAACGCCACCTTACCCACACCATGTTTCCTTTTACAAGTACTTACTGCTCACAGGGCAGGCATCTGAAAGCAAAAACTGCAATAGTGACGAAAAACTTCATTTCTTAGCATCTGAACTTTAAAAGCCAAGAACTTCACCTGAAGAATAAAACAAGATTTCCCTCCCCTCCTTCCCTGGACTCCGACAAAACTGTTCTCTTAGGTGACAGTCTCAATTAAAGAATGGTTCAGATCCATGATGACTAAACATAGTAGCACTCCCAGATTTGGTTCTAAACAAAGAAGTTGTGGGAACAAACAGCTTGGAGTTTTTTTTGTTTTGTTTTGTTTTATATACTCGTGTATAGTACTAGCTTCTCGCACAATTCTCTAGTGCTGCCATAGAACGCTGGTGTACAGGAAAGAGGTAGGGTTGCACGATGGTGCACACCTGCAGTTCCGGCTACAGCAGCTTGGATGTCTGAGACACAAGGATGACTGGAACTCAGCAATTCAGGGCCAACCAAGGCAAAATAGCATATGTAAAAAGGAAAAAACCTCATCAGAATCACAGGTCTGGTGGCTGGCAGCCCCTCTCAGGAAGGTTCAAGAAGCTGGTGAGGACTTCTGACTGTTTTATGTTTCAGAGAAGCAGATGTATGCAGGAGAGACCCAGATCACACAGTGGGATCTCACTTTAGCAGACCCCTCTCATGATGAGGACAGTCTCAGGAGACTGTCACTGCTAGGAGGCAGGCTTGAACTCCTTCCTAGAGTGATGAGCTCATAACCCCAAACACTTGGGAAAGGACCTGCTATTTAGCATTGTTACATAGGGGACCAAGCTGCAACATGAGTTTTAGTGAGAGCAAATAATATTCGATTTTTTAACTTTTATCATCGTGTATGGGAGTGGCATGTGTGTCATGATCTGTATGTGGTTAAGAGACAACTCTGTGGAGTCAGTTCTCTCCATCCACCTTTACATGGAGATAAATTATGTACTTCAAGGGAAGACGCCATGACGTAAGTAACAAGCTCTTTTGATTCAGGAAAAATATAAGAAAATGTGATTTGTGTGTGTGTTTGTGTGTCTGTGTGTGTATGCGCATGTTTGCACATACAGAAAGATAAATGAAGTAATTGAGGTAAACTATTTCTGCACCTAAATAATGGCTTGCAAATGTTCATTGTTAGTCATACATATTTTCTACAGGCTGAGTTATTCAAATGCATATTTTTAGGTAGGATTAAAAGAAAAGAGAGTCATGGGCCTGGGATAATGGATAATTTAGTGTGAACTTATTCACACTAATAATAATAATAGTGGGTAATTGAGTGAATACTTGTGAGCTATTATTTATGGACAATTTACATTGGTGCAGTTTTTGTACATTGATACAAGTTCAAATTATTTCTGTTTACAATATTTGTACACCTATGCAAAGTTATTTTGTCAGATTGTATGCATGCATGTTTCTACCTCCGTTTAAGACATTTTGTATGTTGATACAATTTTTAGGATATATTTTCATATTGTATTTTATATTATTCTTACCTCTGATCAAGATACTTCTACATTGTTTAATTTTGAGTTCATTGTCCTCATTTACTGCACATTTCTTTACAGATTATTTAATATTCTGATATAAAGTCTTAGTCTTTAAGTTATACAGGTATTAAGTATTATAGGCCAATAGTTATTCATGTTTGTTATACATCCAGTCAGATTAATTAGGTTCTTTAGATACATAGAGATTGTATTCTGTCTAAATAGGTAATCTCCAACTACTTCAAGGATCTGTAGAACATGGCATTTAAATAACTTAGGGTTCTGTTGACATGAGACACAATTGTTCCTGACCGCACCAATCTATTCCTGATAGAATGTTGAGCACTGAAGACATTCCACTTGGAGTTTGTTTTCTTCTTGGCACAATTGGCCTTTGGACAAGAAACTGCCCATGCTTTGACCACTGACAAAGTACATGGTGTCCTGACTGGATAAGCAGGACACAAGAAAAAAGACTGCCAGACCTTCCCAAGATGGGTAAGATGGTTCTACTGCTTCTAAAAATGGTCTCTCAGTTATGCTAGGCCTTAGCCAAAGTTGGTGGCTTCAACATTGCAAATAAGAATTTGGGTGATTGCTAAGGTAGCCAACTGTCTCTGTCATAGAAGCTGTCTTTAGAAGCTGCTTGATTATACTTCCTGCCTACTCAAGTAATATTATCTCCTTTCTCACGCCTTTGATGGGGTTAAAGATTAGAAAGTCTTAGTTACCTTCCTCTTATGATTTAGCCAAGCCATTTCTGATGCAAGACTTAGACTCTTTAAAATAAAATGTTTATTAAAATGTTTAACATGTGTTACTTGCTTAATATTGTTTATGTTGGTTTTAATTTTATACTTGATGTCTGTTCCTATTATATATAGTTTTGTATTGGGTTTGGAACTCTCTTCTTTAGACAAAAGGGGAAGGTAATGGGGAATCTATGTCAGCCAATGATCTTTAAGTGGTGAGACCAGGTTAGGGCGTGACCTTTTGGGTACCCAGAGAAAAATGCTGGGCCTCCCAAGATTCACTCTCTCTGTGGTTCCCACACTACACAGCTGAGCTTGGACTTCTCATTCCTGTTTTGTGAGTTTGCCCCTTATAATAAAAATATATAATTGGTTTATCTTGGAGTTAGCCTGGTATTTTTCGACCCGTGTTACTTCAGCAGGCAGGTGGAGCTCTGTGAGTGTCAGGCTCATCTCCTTTGACCTGCCCCTCCAGGGAGAATGAGAGAAAGACATGCTCGCCCACCAAGCTTCACCCAGGAAAAGACTCAGTTTAGTCACAGAGAATTAATTTTATGTTGTTGTTTTTTACTTCCACTCAAGAGAACTGAGCCTATATATTTATGTGAAGTTAAATTTTTGAGAACATCAAACCAAACAGCGTGAGGGTTCTTGTACATCGGCAATCCTTTAGCATGAGACTCTACTTCGAGAAGCAGCATCTCTCTCCAACAAACAGATTCTTCCGGGTGCTAGGAGTTTATTTGGTACTTTGGGCATCAGAGAGTAAGCCTTTGTTTGTTCTCAGGCATCCGCTGTGATCAGTATTAATTGGCTGGGGCAAGAAAAGAGGAGATGGGGACTCAAGTTTATAGGTACCAAATGCAAGGATTCAGCCTTCCAGCAGTCAAATTCCTCTTCTGAGATGTGTCTCTCTGATAAAAGGGCAAACAATTTTAAACTGAAAAATATTTTTCAAATAGCATGTGTAAGGTTTTCCGAAACCAGAATCCATTCTTGGTGATTGCATAGGGTTTCATTAAGCTCAGGAAAAGCACCTTGCACATATACTCTTAATATTTTGGGAGAATTTAGTCACAGTTACCAGTTTAAATTGTGTTTTAAATGTTAGCCTCTAAAACAGTCTAGACATATTTCTTGTAGTTTGTGTCATGAAGCTGAATCTTTTCTTGGCAGCGCTCAAGGTGGGGATTCTTATAGGATCAAGAGAAGAATCTCTTCTGTGTAGATTTTTAGTTCCTCGGGGATTCAAAGATCAAGTTGCTTAGAGACCCCATGGAATTTGCCGAAAAAGCAACTCTAATCTTGACGTCTGTAATTACCATTTTATCATACTCTGAAAACTCAGTTTGCTGGCAACTCAGCTGCTCTTTGGAGCCGAATAACTATCTTCCCACACCACATCCCACACGAGGCTCTTTCCCAAATGTGGGTGGGGTGTGTGGAACTCTCTCTCTCGGGGCCTTCTGTCTTGGGCAAAGTGTCAGGCTCTTGCTCTTGTTATGCAATGCTTACAAACACCCCGGTTCCATTCACTCACACCCCCTGCAGGCCTTCTAAGCCAGGCGAATGTTTGCCAGGCTCCTGATGCTTTTCCTGTTGGGGTAGCAGACCAACACATATGCATGCTGAGAGCAGGGGCTCAACTGGAGGCTGTGAAAATATCTGTAGAAAACTCTGTTCTGTGGAATGTAAACATATCACTGTATCCTACAGAGGACAATTAAAAGTTGTCTTTCTCATTGTTCACTTGGGTAAAAGTTAAATAAATCCGAACTCGACACACACACAGGAATTTTGTTGTGACTAAGACACATTTCAGTCACTCCAGTACTTGGGACTGAGACACAAAAGTAAATGCCTGAATGAAATGCCAGTCAAAGCTATCACGCCAACATAAGGAGAATCTCTCCCTCATCTCACCTGGAAAGGAACATTTGTCGACTTGACTGAACAGAAAAAAAACTGTTGGAGAGAGGTCTTGGGTGTCCTTGGATTCAACACATCTTCTTGGATTACTCTGAGGCCCAGCGCCTTCCCTGAAGGGGTCACAGTAAACAATATGGAAATTGCAACAATTGCAACATATTGCAACAATTGCAATATGGAATATGCAATAAGCTAGTGAGGGGACAGAGGAGGTGCAGAACAACACTAATAATGATTAAGGGTGGAAAGAACCAAGAAGGGACAAAAACTGCTTTCATGAAGTCACTGGGAATGTACCAGATGGAAGTGCAGAGAACATTAGTGACTTTTAAGCTCAGTCTGAATTGCAAATGTTTAGGTTAAAGCAACATGTTTGAGTTTTAGGGTTTTTTTTGGGGGGGGTTGCTTTTTCTTGACCATAATAATAATAAAAAAAACCCTCCTTCATTTCAGTCAGGTTTTCATAATACACCTCTTGAAGATCTGACTTGATATCACACCCTTGGCTTCTACCTACTTTGATTCCACGTTTCATTTTAAAATGCCGTTATGCTACTCAAATTCATTTTAGAACTAGAAGTGGCAAATCTAGACCCATTAGCTATAAGTGATATAAAAATACCCAAAAGATGTTCCTGCAGGGACTGAGCTGGCCTTTTAGACAAAAATAATGAGTTCATTGCTGCACCAGCTGCCGCAGGCTCACACATCTCAGCGGCTATCAGTAACCCAAATCATCCGACAAAATGACTCCTCAAACACATGTGCCGAGCGCAGTCATGCAGGCGCTCAGGCGGGGGCTCGTGCGCTCAGCCCTGCCGTGAGTTCATCAGCCCGCAGTCCCCACGCTCGGAGTTAGGAGCAGACATATTTCTTGCCAGGAAGTTTATCTGTTGAGAAGCTGCAGCTTATTCCTCACCTCACATTTTATACCTCAGAGTGCATAACCCTGGTGATTTATGATTGGAGTCAACAGAGATGACTGCCTGGAGGTGACCCCATGTAAAGTTCTGTAATATATAAAATAACCACTAGTCATATGATCTCGTGATAATCATTTATCCTCCCTAAATACCCATTTTTCTATATAAAAAAGAAGAAATCTAAGCATAAGAACCCTAAGTTCTAATATTAGTCTTCTAAGATTCCATTGAAATGACACAGATAATATCTTTGTAGGGTAAGATATTAACCATGTGTTTAAACGGAGGAAGGAATCACATCGGAGGATGCTGAGTTCTGTGTTCACTGGAAATGGTGTGGCTGCAATGAACAAACACATCAACAGTGGTCTGAACAAAGTTTCATTTTTCTTGCATAACAAGAAGTCTAGAGCAGGCTTCAGCTGACTTTGGCTCAGTCATGGCACAATATCAGGGTCAGCATACCTTCTGTCTCCCTTATCTTGTAGCTTCTGGTTCACAAGCTAGACACTGTAAAAGCAAAATATTCATGTTTTCAGAGCTCAAAGGATAACCGAAAAGTTTGGGGAGAGGGCAGTGTTTGGTTGGAAGTGTCACCCCAGCCCTGGCATCCATATGCCCAATGAGTCTGGAATGTTTGGGTTAAGGCAATACAACAGCCCCTGACATCCAAATATCCAAAGAGTCTGGAATGTTTCAGTGGAAGCTCCATGTCAAGCCCCCTCCCCTGGGAGTTGCCTCAGTCCAGACTCCACCTCCAAGAAAGCCAGTCAAATGATGCTCCCTCCCCAGAGATGCTCAAGATCACTTCCACAGTGTATTTAAATTGTACCCCAGAGAACAAACACATGGTTTTCTGGTCTGCCTTCCCCATCTTCTCTCTGGGGGGCTGGAGGGCCACCCAGGAGCATTGGTAGCCAGCCATTAAACCTGGGCTTTTTCTAATTCGGTTTGATTTTATCTGATTTGGATTACTGTGTTGGTGGAAAGGTTTATCAAGGTGCAGAAACTTTTAAGGCAGCAGTGCCAGCCAGGTTTGATCTATCTGGAAAGCAGAGCATTTTAAATATTCTAACATTTTATTTTATGTGTATGGATGCCTTGCCTCCATGTATGTCTGTGTACCCAACACAGGCAGTATTCTCAGAGGTCAGAAGAGGGTATTGGATCCCCTGGAACTGGAGTTACATATGGTTGTAAGCTGCCACGTCATTGCTGGGAGTTGAACTTAGGACTTCTGGGAGACCAGCCATGCTCTTAAACCCAAAGTTATTTTTCAAGTCCCAGAATAGCATTTTATCAAAGATCCTACAGCAGCCCGTTCCTCATATATCACAGGACCAAGTCTACATCCAAAGGCAACTGCAGAATTGAGGATTTTATGCTGCAGCCTAAAGAGTGGAGATCTCAGTTTCTTCAGTGTTTCTTGGTTCAGCCAAGCAACCATCAAATGAGACAATCATACTAATTTCGCAGAGGATTGTTGTGAAAATGGAGCGAATTTTTATGATGCACTCAGTACAGTGGTAGTCGGGCAGCATACTAAATAAATGTCAGCTATTTTTAGTGTATAGAACTATGTCAAGCATTTTTTATTAATCCTGAATGTGTGGGTGGGTATTAACATCTCTTAAATATTTGATTTTATAAATGGCTTATCCATTACTATCCTAGAAAATATATCTTGGACTAGTATCTTCCTAAAGATGTAGTCCTCAACATCCTTTCTGGGCTGGGATGTCTACATGGAAAATCCACAACCCACCTCCATGCCGCTTCCATAGAACTCACTATGGTTGGTCGGCTGCAGCTTGTCTTGTGTTTGGGCATAGCTGTTCTTCCACAGTGCTAGATAATAACTTTGCCACGCTGGTCAATCACCAAAAAAAAAAAAAAAAAAAAAAAAAAAAAAAAAAAAAAAAAAACCAATACTCCTTTCATTTACATTCCTTTGGATAGTAAAAAATAATTATAACTTTTAAAGTGCTTTTAACCATGCATGTTTTTAATTATTTGATGATATCGTTGGGAGTTTAACTGATTTTTTTCTGTTGAAGGAGTTACTTGGCCTATATGTACGTTACATGGAAGACTCCAATGTCAATTTATTTTATTTTATTTCTTATTATTCTTATTGCTACCGAATGCTTTACAGCTGGAAAGGAATATACAGCCAAGAAGGATATTCTACATTTGTAAGATGTGCGTCTCCTAGGACATGCTTATTTGAAAGAATACAGAAAAAAAGAAAGAAAGAAAGAAAGAGAGAGAGAAAAAAGAAAGAAAGAAAAGAAAAAAAAGAGGGGAGGAGGAGTACTGAAGAATGTCTCATTTAATGAGAATGGATTAGGGAACACCGGCTTGATTGTTTCTAATCTGGAGCAGTTTTGTTTGACATACTATTATTTTGATTTGTCTGAATCATTGGGAAGAAAGAGTGGGGCTCCCGCCCTACACATGCGCAGGGAACAGGAACAGAAGTCCCACCACAGCAGCCTTTCCACGACGCTCTGCAGAATCACTTGCCTCAGCCAGAATGTAACCCAGTACCTGATCCTGAGGTTCAGTTTGCACACTAAGGCTAGGGTCACTAAAGAGACAGAGGACACAGCTGCATCTTTCAAACACTCTTCCCCGGGGATTCTCACACACCAGCATCAGTGCTTCAGGAAATGTCAGCTAGTCAACGGTACTTTATTAATTGTTCATCTGTCTGTTAAGAAGATAACTGAGGCGGGTGAATACTCATCATGTTAATTACTGTCACAGGGATAGAACACCGAACTGAACAGAGTCTATGTTCTAGGGAAGCCTATGTCAGAATGGAGGATACCAATGAGCAAGCAAGTAAGCAAACACTTTGCAAGGTGGTATGTGCTATTATTAAAAACAAGGCAATGGATGGGGAAAGACGGTGTGAGTGAGTACCTCTTTATATAGTGATTTACAATAAATAACTTTTATCTATCATTTTACAAACAATAAAGTAATTGTCCTAAAGACATTGCAATCTTCCAGTTTACCAGAGTTTGGCACTGGCTTCTCAGCCTTCAATCCTGGCTTCCTTCCATCCCTAATTCCACTGACAACTGCCCATGCAGAGTATTAACAAGAGATAGCCTCAAGGAAAAAGGTTATCCTTCTCAAACACGAGTGAGCTGATATGTGGTAAACAACAGAGACAACAGTCAAGCAGTGGGGTGAAATGTGAACCAAGGTGGTGTTAACAGTCTGCTCACTCCTAATGCAGTATCACCTAGAGTCTTCAAAACACTCAGTTCACATTCCACAGAAGCATCCAGTCCATCAGATAGTGCTAGCAATGGTAAGGTGCAGCCCTGAAGGCTGTTCAGGGGAGCCACCAACTTCCTAGTCATTCTGTCACTCAGAGTTTTGGACCAAAGACAGGTCTAGGAGTGGGAGTGGCAGGAACACACTGAATCTTCATGAGACAATGAAATGTAACCAACCAATCCAGGACCTGGTCAGGAGCCCTTTAAACCTGAGATCCAACCAGAAGCTTGAGCCAACAGTCCTTACTCTGTCAAAAGTAGTATGACGGTAAAAACAATGAAAGCACACATCTGACAGACAGAAACAGATTATCTGGCAGTTAAGAGTCAACCATACATCCCTGGGGATTCAAGGAAGGTACACTCCACCAAGAGCATCAGTCTTTTACCCTGTATCACCACAGTGACTAGCCTGTTGTGACCACCGCTCCTCATGCACCCATCCATGCACTGTTCCCCATTTAGGAATTTAAGGATTTAAGGGTTCTCTCTCTCTCTCTCTCTCTCTCTCTCTCTCTCTCTCTCTCTCTCTCTCTCATGCATTTTTTTTTTCAGTAAGAAGTTCTACACATTTCATTAGATTTTGGAAGAAGGTTGTGAGCCAATAAAGCTTAAGAATGACTGTCTCAGACCAATGATCAAAAGTAGATCAGCTACTTCAGCCTCAGAGCGGTTAGCATGAACATCACAGGACAGGATTTCCTAACAGATCCTAGTGCACTGCCATGCTCCTTCACAGTCATAAAGTGCCCTGTGCCGTCTAAGTTCAGACCTATGGAAAGGATGGTAAGAGTTTCATGTTTTTAAATGCGTAAGCATTTTTTTGAAAAATCACTGTGATAACTGTGTTGTCTGATCATTCATAAAAACCCACCCAAACCTAATGACTTAGAAGTGATACTTCCTCAATATCCTCTAAGGTCACTATCATAGATCCAGTTCAGCTGAAGAATTCTTTTGCCTCGCAATTACACATCACTTTCTGTTGTGGCTCTTGAGACAGTGTCTCGCTATGTAGCCCAAGTTGGTCTCAGACTTAAAATCATCCCACCTTAGCCTCATGAGTGGCTGTGTTTACAGGCTCACAAGAGTAGCTAGCCTACAGGATGGTGCTTGAGAAAGAGAGTCCATCTCCTCCTGAGTGACAAAGGTCACATTGCAAAGGGGCCACACACAGAAGAATCACACTGGCCATCTTGCAGCCTATCTACTACAGCTGCATACTCAAGAATTTATGGCTAAAAGAATTTGGCACCTGTGATTTGCTGCAAAAGATCCCACAAATATATTGGTGAGTAATAGATGGAACCAGAGCTATAAAAAGTGACCATCATTGAAGGTCAACAACAGGCATGTGGAAGTCACACACATGAATGTCTCTGCTTTTGTGTACATGTGAAACTTTTAAGACAGAAGCTAAATTATGAGAACACTGGCCTTGCAGTGTTATTTTTCTCCAGTTTTACGTATGACTAGAATGAGATAAGGAGCTGGTATTCACAAAGGCTTCATGACTATTACAGTGTAGCCTTGCAGTGCGATGCAACTATTGCCTACCCTATGTCAGAGTCCTTCTCAGCACACTGTTTTCTTATTGGATCCTCACACTGCTATTATTTTTATGCCTCAGGTAAGAAACACTGGGAAGCTGCACGTCACAGAATAACTAATAAAAGCCTGATTTGGATCCAAGAAATGGGGTTCCAAGGCCCCGCACTCTGTATAGTGAAGCTGGAAGTAGAAACAGGATTGGCAAGGCTGTTAATGGCAGGAGCTCATATTTCCTAGTGCCAGCCTGGGACCTTTAGAGCTGGTGTTTCCTCTGTGGTGTTCCTCTAGTGACTAGTCCAAGCCTGTCTGGTTTCGCTTGCCCACATGGCATGTTGAAATGACCATTAATATCTCAAAGTCAATTGCATATCTGAATAGATTACTTAACCTATTTCCTGCATAAGGAACAACCCCCATTTTTCTTCTGCTACATAATACAGTGTGTCTGTACTTTCTCAACCATGGGGCATTAGGAAAGATTCGCTCAGCTTCTGACAGCAACAATATTTTAAATCGGCAACTATTTGTAAGACTGTTTTACAAGATTGTTAAAAGAAACCAAATCTTGTAGTAAAGTTTTCCTTAAACTTCTTCTCTAGAACATCTCCACAGTGAACAGATTTACATCAGATGAAGAGCTGCAGGGTTCCAGAAGCTCACATCTGGTAGGAGAAAAGCAAGAAGCCTAACAGAAAAATAAATTTAAAAAAAAAAAAAAGGATTTTGACTCTCCAAGTCTGTTTCCAGAAATGAACCAAGTACAGTCTAGGCTTTGTCAGTTACTCTCAGTTCTGGATGGAGACGCCGTGTGGCCCTTCTAAACACTTTCCTGCCCCTGGATCTGAGTGGAGATGTCCCAGTTTGAAGCCATTGTCCACCACCTCTGATCTGAAGAAAGAAAAATTTCCCAAAAGAGTAAGGAAATCAGAGAGAGAGAGATGATTTTTCTTCTATCTCATTAAACCTGTCCTGGGGGCTCCGTTATTCGCCTCTATGAGCACAGTGTCAGCGCCCGTCACAACTGCAGCTGTGGACTACAGACGAAGATTACAGATGGAAGGGAAGGGGAAGAAGACAGCCATGACAGAGAGATAGAGATAGAAGAGAGAGAGATAGAGAGGGAGAGAGAGAGAGAGAGAGAGAGAGAGAGAGAGACCCCCACACACAGACAACTTTCTTTCTTCTTAATAACCTAGGCCTTAAACTCAGTCAATTACAGTAACACATAAAACAGTCAAATATTTAATTAAAACCATTGGAACTTGACCCTAAATACTTGTAGCTGCATTGTATCAGGTTTCCCAGAAACAGGAGTCATAAAATACATTATTTATAAAGAAGGATTTCCTCCCCACCCAAGTAAACGTTTCCCTTGGTAACCAGGCAGCTGTTGCCAGCCACTGGGGGAGAGGGTGGGCGTGGGTGCTCACTTTACTGCCACTCTGTTCTCTGGAAGGAGGCAAAACTATACCAACTCCCCAGTCCTCCTTAGCCTTCAGACTTTCAGAAAAAAAAAATCAAAGACCATTCTAGCACACTAGGCTGGGTCAATTGGCCATATACTTCGAAGGGGTACTCACAGAGAAAGAAAACTGCTGGGTTTTTTACTTTCAAGTCGGTGTTGCTCAGCCTGGAATGTACTCTGGGTCATGCTCCCAGCATATGCCCTGTGTAGTCACGGCCACCAGACATTTTTCTTTCACTGTGGGAAAGTGTCAGGTCCTTTTTCTCTTAGTGTGCATATTTGAGTCACAGGAAATGGTCTTCACATCCTATTAGGAAATGAATGAGGTGTGAGAATTTCACAAAAATGCTTCCCATCTTTATCAAACTGATTTGCCTTTGTTGCTTTTACATAGATGTTTAAACACTCTAACAAGTTTAAAAGCGATGTGAGTTCCTTGGGGGAAAATAGGACTTAGAGATAATAAAAGGAATAAAACGGGGGAAGCATCTACAGTTATAGTTATGAATCCTTCCCTTAGAATATGAATTAGAAGGTTTTCATCACTCAAGATCATCTTCATATTTCCAGAAAGCTACCTGTATAGTGGCTCATAATTTCATAATAAAATCTTGTTACTTAAAAATTAAAGTATGATAATGTTATTACTGTTATTGTAAATAATGATTATAGAACTCAACCTCAGTGGAGACCAGAAAATAAACCTGAAACAGTGTCTATTATATGCTAGAGACCATTAACGATAACGGAAATAACATTGGCCTTACTTATAGTAAAAGATGAATTTAGATCCACAGTGTGATCAAGAATAAATGCTTAACCTCTGCTAAGCTATTTCATCCCTTTTTTTTAAAAAAAAAAAAGGCCTAAATTTTATCCCAAGGACTCTTCTAGTGTTAGAGCAGATCCAACAGGTAAGCACCTTGTAGACTGTTGAGACGCTGGTAAACCCTTCAGATTTCTCAGATTATTAATTCTGTTCTTCGGGTGTTGATGAACTTGTCCTAATGGCTACTTTTATTCAACCAACGAAAATAAGGCCAAAAATAGAAAAGTCACTTAGCAACTTTTCTGCTGGGGACAAATGCATTCATTCTCTAAGCAGATCAAATTGAAATGTGATAGAAATGACTTGTGCTCTTTCCTCTAGCCAAGTTATCAGGTAGCCCCCAACAATACAAAGAATTCCATTTGATAAAAGAAAAACCATAGACTCAGCTTGGGAGACAATGGAGTAATATTACAATCTAATCTTGTCTCATAGCGGGGAAAGCAAATTCAAATGCTTATAGGAACACAGGCACATAATAAAAATTCTTCTGACACCCTACTCACTTCACAGGAGGAGCAAGCCAAACATAACGGAGCAGGCAGCAGTGAGTGGACTAGAAAAAGCACACAAACAGCTAGTGAGTCTGACACCACGAATATGGGTATTGGGATCAAAATGATTAACAAATATGCTGAACTTCTGAAAATAAGTCAGAAATCGAGACTCTGAGTATGTATGTCCCCAATTTCCTAATTTTGTTCAAAGATTCTTCTTCTTGCTTTGTGAATGGGTAAACAGAACAATCTTGGGTTATTGTTTTGTATACCTCTCAACATACATAAAAAACACAACTCCTTCCATTTTCTGTAAGAAAAGTGACATGAACAACTAGTGTAACACTGGAGCACGAAGTAATATACCAAGCCAGTCTCGGAAGGGAGGACTTACATCCTCTATGCTAAGACATCCTCCGTCCTTAATCTGAGAAGATGGATTTTAGAAGCTTTTGCAAACCACTTCCAGTTTGTTTATCTACGAATATTAAACACAATTATAATAAATCAATAAATTGTCTTCTCTGGATGTGCAAGTACTTGTACCTCTTTCCCTTTTCAAAGTTGTCAGCCTAGAAGTTTTATTATTAATTATCCGACTTTCCTGAACCTGAATTCAGGTTGAGCAATTATCCCAAAGCCTGAGGCCCCTCCTCTTCTGCAGCCAGAGAGGTATTAGGAGCACAGCTAAAAGTGAGACCTAACACATGAACATTATGGCACTGGCCCCTTCCTCTTGATCCCAGGGCCAGCTGGTTTACAAATATGTACCATGATGCAGACCAACTTCAGCCTTTCCCATTGCCCTCTCAGTATCTAATGCTTTGTGAAAGACAGTGTTGTTAGCAGGCTGTAAGTTTACATAGCTCTCCTGTTGCATTCTTCCCATTGACAAGCTTGGACAGGCCATGGGGGAGCTGACCTATTTCCCTAGTCCCTTCTTGGAGGACAGAACAGGGGCTTGAAGGTTGTCCCTCCAACTTTCAGGCTTCAGTTTGCCAGATCATTATAATGCCTGCTTTTAGGAAGCTATTCTGAAATGCCCCTTTCCCTTTCTTAGCTTTTCTGCTGTTGGCAAAGAAATATACCCAGCATAGGTTTCATTTATGGAGCAAAGGCCTACTTGAGATGATGGGAAGGAAGGAAATTATGGAATTGATCCAGTAGTGAACGGTCTTTTAAATTTAAAGCTGATGGCATCCATACTTCTGGGGAAGAACCTAAAATTAGCAGGTTCTTCAAAACTGGGTACTTGAGAAGTTTTTATTGGTTCAGACTCACTGGGCTATGAAGCAGTTCTACCTGGAACTATGCTGGCTCCAGCCATTGCAGCCAGCATCCGGTAGGTGGGGAGAGTAAGAAATACAAAGTGCAAAAGAAGAGAACAATGAATCGAGTCACGTCTAAAACCATAGAGCAGGTTCAAGATAATAAGGTGGCAATTCCCTTGTGGTGAGAGCTGTGACCCTGGAGCTGGGAGCTGTGGGTACAGCCCAAGCCTAGACTTGGGACCCAGGTCTTCACAGATTCCTACATTCTGTCTATCCTCGGGCTCAACACGTTCCTCCCCTCTCCTACACTTGACCTTAACAGAAGGAAAGTCAAAGTATTCATGGGTGTTTCAAACTCCTTTTTTAGTTTCCAAAGTACTGATCTTTTAGGAGAGGTGGGGTCTTGGGGGAGGTGATGCTACTAGCTGAACCAAAGCCTCTATAGATGCTAAACACACACTCCACCCTACCTTTTTATGTACAACCATTAGCTGAAAGGGAAAGGGCTCCAACACGGACTACAACCCTGAAATTTATGGCATGCCGCTCTCCCTAACATCAGTTCAGCCGCTGACTTTCCCAAGGATAACCCACGCTCTCCCCAACATCAGTTCAGCTGCTGACTTTTCCATAAGTTCTATGAAATTACTAGTGGATAGGAATTTTAACAATATCTAAAGCTTTTAACTGCCAGAAAAATGGTAACGGAGTTAGATGGTACTACCTCTTTAAAAGAGTTTTGGGCAAGGTAATTCTACTACCAGTAGACATTTACAGTCACTTAGGAGAGCAGCTAATCATGTTTGATACTTCGATGTGACCCTTAACAGAACAGAACGGAACTTTTTGTCAGGATCTAGGCATTGCTGAAGAACAGTAAGGTTGAGAGCCACTGGGCTACAGAGGTGACAGAACTCAGTGGTGTGGCAGATAGTACATGACTGCTTCTACGTAAGGCTCAAACTCTGCCACACTCTGAACTCAGGGGATTTGCAAAGCTTATGCCAGCACATTCTGAGTTAATTAGAGTTGGGTATGGTCTGGAGGCATTAGGAGCTGCCAGCGCTCTAATGAAGGAGTTTCTAAGGCACAGCAAGGTTCGGGAACCACTCTTCTTAGGATGGGAGCTGCCCTAATGACTTCTGTGGGAGCAGAAATAAAATATAACCTTCTAACCAAATTATTAAATAAATGAGAACTTGCTTTTCAAGCCCATTTTCCCTGGATTGGCTGGGAGACTCAAACCTTATGAATGAGGTGTCATTTTCAAGAACTTTAACCTGGTTCTGCTTGTAGGATCCATATTAACCCCTTGGCCAGAAATTCTGTGGGGGAAATGATTGTCACACAAGATCTTTCCATGGTGAAGTGCCTTGAACTACACATAGCAATGGCCACATAACAATGTTTTGGTCGATGATTGCCACATGTACAACAAGAGGTCCCATATGTTCACAAAGAAGTTGAACAAGTCTAGTCCCTGAGTGGTACTGCCGCCATCCTAAGGGCACAGGGTAATGCATTGCAAATGTATCTGTGGTGATGCTGGAAAAACAAACCCATTCTGCCTGTCACATAAATGTATCACACGTTTAATTATACACAGTACATAATACTTGATAATAATAAATGACTATGACTTTGTTTATGAATTTACTATATTTCTTATAAGTATTTTGGAGTGCACTCCTGTTTATTAAATAAAAACAATGGAAATAACAACAGGTGTTGGAGAGATGGTTCATCTCTCTCTCTCTCTCTCTCTCTCTCTCTCACATACACACACACACACACACACACATTAAAATAAGACATTAAAACAACAACAACTGTTGTTTAGGACTGGGGGTGTCTTTCAGCAGACTTGCTGGCCTAGCATGCCCAAAGCTCTTGTTTCCACCACCAACACAGAAAATAAACGGTTTGACATTTGCTGAAAAACAGCAGCATGCTTTATCCCGGCAGCAGCTTTGTACATCACCTGTTTCCCCCACCCTCCCTCTTCCTGGGATAGGGTTTCATCACATAGCTCAGGTGGGCCTAGATCTTGCAAAGCTCCTGCCTTGACTTCCTGAGTGCTGATACCATAGGCGTGTTCTAAAGCTATTGACTTCACATAGTAACACTAGAAAAGCCATCACACGACTGACCTGGGATTTCAAGGTTGTGTAACTACACTGTGGTGTTCATACAGTGACATATTACCGCAGTTCTCAGAAGGTGTTCACATGGCTAAACAATTAATCTGTAATTAATCTGTAGTCATACAGATTAAGAACAACTTGAAAACCACACACTGGCTTGAACAGAAGCTATACTTCATTCCTGTGTGTAGATCACACCACACTGACGGACATGAAAAAAGGACCATGTCACCCTTCAGCCTTGCTTCACCAGAGGACAAAATACCATGTGGGCTTTGCTAATTTAAGAGCAGTGATAAGGGACAGCAACCTTTCTTGTAAATGGCTAACTGCACACTGGTCCTGGGACGGTTTGTGCTCTAACAGTTAAATGGTTACTCACCCCCGAGAGGTTTCTCAGCCCTGAGCTAACATAGAGTGAAAAGAGCATAGCTTCAGTGCCAAGAGCTCATGGATCTGGATTTCCAAAGAGGCACGCACTGTGGGAGGATATGGGCCTTTTCCCAGCTGCTTGGGAAATCTGAGAGCTGGACGAAGATATGAATGTCAGGGAAGACACCTGATGAGTTCCAGAACTTCATTGCAGGGAACTATTTCACAAGACTGGCCGATTTATCACAAGTGGCCCTATACAGCCAGCAGTGCACAGTATCTTGTGGGTGGTTGATGGGATTCATTCGAAATGAAGCAATGGTTCCAGCATCCTGCCAGGTAGTGGGAAGTTAAGTACAGCGAGTAAAGAATGACCGGAACAAAGAAATGGACGAATCGACTCACAGAACAGCTTAAAGCCTTATCAGCGAGGCGGGAGAGGGAGTTTAGGTGGCCTGTGCGGTGTCCATCACCCAGAAAGAACACTTTCGCATTCTCATAGTTAGAGGATTTGAAAACAACAACAACGAAACTCTTTTAAAAGTAAACTTACCCTCCCTCTAGTATTTCTGTGGCTGTTTCTGTGCCTTTGTACTTGCTGAATTGATTACATCATAACTAAGGGAACTTAGGGGTTCTGAAACGATGTACTCAAATAATTTCTAGTTAGGAAAATGAATATGACATATAAACAAACCTGTCTATGCCCTTGATAAAATATAAGAAAACAGTACAGCTCTTCCCTTAAAGAGAACATAATATACAGAATTGATATTTACACAAAATGAGCATATGCCTTAGCCAAGGACTCTTTGCTTTATGGGATTTTTCCAATAGAACAAGTTTACATAATGCTTGATAGAGCTGGAAGTCCAGCACCACTATAGAGTGCTTGTCTGGAATGTGAGGGACCCTGGGTTTCATCTTCAATATGCCAAGAAATAAGGAAGAGGGGGAAAGGAAGGGAAGGAGGAAGGAAGGACAGCTGGAATTGTAGAAATAATATCAAAATATAAATTTTAGATGAAGAAATGTTGGCTCAAGTAAAAGGCTACCTATCCTGTTTTGGTAAAGGAAGCAATTAAACTGCCGAGGTATCAAATACCACCACATACTTACTTGGATAACAGACCAACAGCTACTTAATGTAAGTTAATTAATAAATGTTCAGCATATAAACCTCTTGTAAGATGCTTTGATCTCTTAGAGATCCAAGAAACTATAAATTCTTATTTATTTGCATTCAACATTCGTGATATGCATTTTTTTCTTTTTTTTCTAAAACCATGAGCTTTATTTGTTAAAACATAAACAAAATATCACTACATTTCCCCCTTTTTTGTCTAAAATAAAAAAGAAGTTTATAGCTAATTTAAGAAGGACTATATGCAATAAATTCAATAACTATATACAATATATACTGGCAATAAATAAATCAATAATGTAGTATCCATTTGCATTTGACAAATTCAGAGAAAATATCCCACTATTCTATCTTGGTGAGTCCAAAGTGTTGTACACAATCCATTTTATATTCTTTTTTTTAAAAGTTTATTAAATTATGAAAGTTTTCATTTCCGCCCCTCCTCCCAAAACCCTCCCACTCCCCCCTCCCCCTCCTCCTCCCTCTTCATCCCTAAGAGCAGTCAGGGCTTCCAGCCCTGTGGGAAGTTCAAGTTCCTCCCCACTCCTTCCAGGTCCCTGAAGGTGAGCATCCGAACAGACTGGATCCCAAAAATCCAGCACATGCAGAGGAAACAAGTCCCAGTGACATTGTCAGTGGCTTTTCAGAAAGGCTCCGGACCAGCCACACTCAGAGATCCAACCACATTCAGAAAATCTGGTTGGATCACATGCTCATTCAGTCCCAGTCCAACTGGCCTTGGTGAACTCTCATTAGATCAGTCCCCTTGTATCAGTGGGTGATCACACCCCTCGTGGTCCTGAGTTTTTTTCATGTTCTTCCTTTTTCTGCCCCTCATTTGGACCATGGGGGGCTCAGTCCGGTGCTCCAATGTGGGTCTCCATCTGTATCGCCATCCATCGTCAGATGAGGGATCTATGGTGATAAGCAAAATCTTCATCAGTATGGTTATAGGCCAAGGCCGGTTCAGGCACCTTCCCCTCTGTCTAGAGAACAGTCTGGGGATCGTGATATGCATTTAAAAAAGATTCTTTCGTCAAACTTAACTTTAAACCTTAGTATATCCTGGCACTGTGAGAATTACTGAGGAAAAAGAACTATAATGAGCAAAACAGGTAAAGGTATTCTCTATGATAAAAAGACTTACAGTTTACTGCTGAAGGCAGACACAGTGACCGCAAACAACCCCTGTTCTGAAGGCTAAGCTTAGGGTGCTATGGACCGTACCTGGGAGGTGAGTCCTAGGCTAGGAACCCATCTGAGGGTTCCAAGGGGAGTCATATATGAATGGAAAGATGACCTTAATAAGAATGACTATTAGTTATTGAGGTCATTACCATTTAAGTTCACAGCTATCTGTTAAGTGAGATGCTGTGATTATCTATCCCCAGGGAAATGGAGGTTCAGAAAGGCCAGCTGCTTGTGATTGTGTCTAGGCTGTAACACAGCATGTACTCAGTGTCAGCCCTAGATTCAGAACATGCAGTGTTATTTCTTTATCTAATTCTATATTATATATTTTTTTTATCATTAGTCATCACCTGACCTCTCCAGAGAAAATGTTGAGACAAAGGAGTTAAGGAGAATTAGAGAAAGACCTTAGTTAAGGCAGAACCACGATCAGATGCCTAACATTGCAGGTTATTGGTGTGTGTGTGTGTGTGTGTGTGTGTGTGTGTGTGTGTGTGTGTGTGATCTAAGGGACACTAGCAAGTAGTCTTCCAACAGTAAGTAGAATCTAGTTTCTGTGACAGAAAGATGCTCCCATTCAGTCACAGAAAAAAATATTTGCCAAGACTGCCACCTAGTGGCAATAGGCAGGAGGTGGCGGTGGTCATGAACTGAATTACAAAATAGTATCCAGCTTCTTATGCGGTAGAGCTGACTCTAAAGTATGTATTTTTCAATAGTTTACTCTACAAATAAAATAATAAAGTACATTAAGAATTAGACAGTATAACCCCCTCTCTCTATCTCTGGAAAGTTTAGTGTGACCAGTGCAAGACCTCAGAGAGACCTTCAGACACTCACTCCCCTTTGACTTGGGTCAAATAGATTTAAGCCAAGAGGAGAATCAGTATATCTAGGGAACGTGTTTTATGAGAGAGAATTCAGACATCCTACTAGACCAAGAGCTCCAGTGAATCATACCACTGTCTGAAAAAAGAGAAGGATATGGAATGGGTGCTGGAAAGTGGGTTTCAGTAAAAATACAATCTTGTAAATAATATTAATAATAATAAATAATAAAGACTTTTGTTTTTTTATACACATAAGCAAACTAACAAGTTCTGTTGTATTCTTAGGAAGTAAAAGACCTAATGTCTGTAAACATAGTAATCTTAGTTCCAATGAGTTTAGACCCTAAGGTTATCTAGGGGGAAAAGTCAATTTTAATATAGTCAGGAGGTCATCTGAATCAAGAGCAAGAAAATGATTACCTACAAGCTGACTGTCTTAGTTAGGGTCACTATTTCTATGATGAAACACCATGGGGAAAGTGGGTTTTTCAACTTACACCTCCACAGAGCTGTTCATTACTAAAGAAAGTCAGGACAGGAACTCAAACAGGGCAGGAACCTTGAGGCAGGAGCTGGTGCAGAAGCCACAGAGGAGTGCTCCTTACTGACTTGCTCCCCATGGCTTGCTCAGCCTACTCCTTTATAGAACCCAGAACCACCAGCCTAGAAATGGAACTACCCACAATGGGTTGGGCTCTCCCCATCAATCACTAATTAAGAAAATGCCCTAATGGCTTGCTTATAGCCAGCTCACATGGAGGCATTTTCTCAAGTGAGGCTCCCTTCTATCTGAAGATACTAGCTTGTGTCAAGTTGACAGAATATTAGTTAGTATAATGTCTGAGACCTCAATTTCCTTTACCATTCGCTGGCCCCTCCACTTAGGCTAAACCTTCTTCTCCCTCAGGCGAGTCTTTTTACCCATCAAAGAAGCCATCTTGTCTAGAAGTAAGCAGAACTTCTAAATGTAAATTTGGAACTTAACAGTTTGGGTCCACTCAAGTGCAGATAGAGCAATTATTTTATTTTGCTGTTTGATAATTTCATACCTAAGTGCAGTGTGTCGTGATCAAACCCACCTCCATTCCTGCCCCTCTAGCCTCTCCCCACACCTCCCCATCTTTCCTTTCCAACTTCAGGTATTTTTTTTCTACATTCACCGAGTTGACTTATGCTGCCAGGATGTGCACAGACGGGTGAAGGGCCATTTAGTGGAGCACGGGCAGCCCCTTGGGGGCTGTACTTCTAAAGAAAATGGACCCTCCCAGCAGCCGATGATGGCCAACTGCTCCCGCACTGCACTGGATCTTTGTGACTCACTTGCTTTTTTGCCTTGGTCTTGTACCTGCAGTCACGGCAGCTTTGAGTTCGTAGGTGGGATGGACAGCTCTTTTCCAGGAAATCAGTGTCACCGCTGTCATCCCCTACCCGCGGCCCTTAGTCTTCCCACCCCCTCTTGTGCAGTGCTCTCTGGGCCTTGAGAGGAAGGGGCCACACAGGTTTCTCATTCGGGGCTGGGCACTCTGAGACACTTATTCTCAGATAGAAACATTATTGTATATTGGTTGAAACACTTTGTCTTCCAACCAGAGACCTCAGATTGAAGTGATGGATGTCTCTAGCTCCAGGGCATGCTTGAAGCACTCAGATGGCATGGACAGGACTCCCATCACCCTTTCCTTTTTCAGGCCATGTGGCAACTGGAAGCTGTGGAACACAATGCTATGAGGGCCAATATCTTCTCAGGTAGCCACACTCCAGTACACAAGAGAGGGCATTAATACAATCCATTTCCCCAGCAGTCCCAATGAAAAATCGCATTGGCTTGTCGTTCACTGGTCATCTTTCAACCAGTTTCTGTAATCAAGAAGATGAGTACCCTAGAGGTTAGAGTACACTGGAACTGAAGGACAGAATCAGCTGTAACGAGTCCACATGGTTGAACATGGATGGAAAGATGAATTGGTTCTAAAATACAGTGTGCTGGGTGGGAAAAACAGGACATTCATCAATACAGTATACTGAGATAGAACAACATTGCTGAATGAAGGCTTTATTTATCCAAACAAACCCAGAGTGTAGCAACTGGGCTCACTGGGAGTTAAAGGGGACGAGACTGCATGCCAGGCTTCACTGTTGTTCCCACAAGCAGTCAGATCTGCCGCCTGGACAACTAGTCTGTCTCATGTTTCCTCTTTCTCTTGTTAGATCAGAGGTTTTCAACATGTGGGTCATGACCCCTTTGGGGGTTAAATAACCATTTCATAGGGGTTGCCTAAGACCATCAGAAAACACAGAAATTTACATTATGATTCATAACAGTAGCAAAGTTACAGTTATGAAGTAACAACAAAAATAACTTTATGGTTGAGGATCACTACATGAGAAACTGGATTAAGGAGTTGTAGTGTTAGGAAGGAGAACTACTGGGTTAGATCCTATTGTCTTATTTATTCCACGGGTTAGGGCAATCCCCACATCCTGTACTCAGAGAGCTATTCTCTTCAATTAGATCTAGCTATTCTACAGACTTCAATGGCCACAACCTTCACCACAAATTCTAAAACCTCACTTCTCAGCCCATTCTATCAATCATGGAACTTCACTAACTGACCCAGTTTTATTTCAGACTGCTTGGTGCCTCAGAGTTCTATACTCATTTTTGCCTTGCCCCAAAGTCATCTAGCTTACAGCTCTATTTAACAATGAAAGAACAGGGTCATCGCAGGCATCATCTACGTAAGAATCATTTGATGGATACCTCTTCCACTGAACTCTAAACCTGAGTACAGGGACTTTCCCTTTGCCGTACTCTAATAAACAATCACAAAATAAACTTGTACCAAAATGCATACCTTTCCAAGACAGGGTAACACCCCAGTACACGTGGGTTAGCGCTGTCGCAGTGAAGAATGACAAGTTATTACAGCAGCCAACCCCTACGTGAATAGCTGTAGCGGTAGGAATTTTAATAGGGGTTTGAGTGGATATTTTTGCTGCTTCTCGGAATTCAGAGACCTTTCCTACGTTTGGTGAACCCACTACTGTGTGAGGAGGAATGCCCCATCTCTTCTTATGTAAAATTAAAATGGCGGACACAAGAGATCCCATCCCTACCTTTGGCATGTAGGGCACCTGTGTGACCTCAGTGTGATCTGGGAGATTTGCACTTAGCACTATGAAACCGGCCAAGTTCGGTCATGAAGCTGACTATTCAAATTCGTCTCACTGGTGACATCTAGTGTCTGGTAATGGTATTGGCTACACTCCATCCAGGGCATTCCTAAACAGCGACTTAATTGTGTCCAGAAGATAAAATGACAAAGTTCCTTTAAAGACCACAACTGACTTTTATTTATGATGTTAAGATAAGGCAGCTCCCTGAATCAGAAGACGTTAAAATTACTCCTTTAAGCAACAATATGGTGGCACACGCCTTTGATCTCAGCACTGGGAGGCAGAGACAGGCAGACCTCTGTGAGTTCCAGGCCAGCCTGATCTACAAGAGCTAGTTCCAGGACAGTTAGAGCTGTTACACAGAGAAACCCTGTTTTGAAAAAAATACCCCAAACAAACACCCCCCAAAAAACCCCCCAACAATATCAGGCAGCGTTTGTGGACAGGAAACAAGTGAGGTATAGAGACAACTTCACTGGTCCCAGCTCAGCATTTACTGATTAGAATCGTCTGCCCACTGATGATGGCCTTGAAGCTTAGTTATTCATGTGCCAGTTATCAAAAGTGATCCCAGGTTACTTTCATGTAGGGGGCCAGTGTAGAAGACTAGCCCAAGTCAGTGCTGTCCCACAAGCTGTGCTTAGCAACTACAGGGTGAGTGGTTTCCAAGACTGTGAACACAGCCCTTTCCTCTTTGAATCCATCCTTCCTTAGTTCCTCCATCTTTCAAGGCCCTTAGTGCCACTGCATTTGTAACGTTTAAAAAACAAGTATCCAGACAAAAAACACTTTCCCTCTCATGCAGGGGCAAGCATCACTCATGTCTATATGAATTTATACAGCCCTAATTTTAATATAAATTAAATATATGTAAGTAATACATTAAATTGTGAGCAACTTCTCGATGGTGCATTTTATCACATCCTCTTATTCTCTGCCTCACTGTGGTCTCTTAACCCTTTAAATGAGAAATATATGAATTATCGTCTCGTGAAACAAAGGAGAAAAAATGGAGTTCATAAAGATTTTATTTACCAAGTAGTCCTGACCTGCTAAGGCTAAAGGTTATTTTCCTGACTCCCGAGTCAAAGAATTTGAAAATAATAGAGGAAACAGAATTTGCCTCATTTAATCAAGAACTCAGGGATGACTACATATGCTTGGAAGATCACTGTTGCTCATCTTGAAGTCAGCTCAATCCTTTAAAGCCTAGTCAAGCTCCCTCAGAAAGTCTACACATGAATATGAAGGCTGGGAGTCAAGGGGGATGGCTGTTAAAACTTAATGGAAGCATTAAGGGGAATGCAGGAAAGGGGAGGAGACAACGCAGGGTAGAAATCCCTGGGGTGCTGTATTGGCACAGTTCACATTTGGTCTGCATGTTAAAAAAAAAAAAACAAACATTGGTGATCTTGTCAAAAGACAATTCACTGTACTAGGTTAAGACCAGACCCCAGTTGATGGGAATATCAGAATAATAAAAGAAACTAATCCCAGTGTAGTTACTTGGGTTTTTTTTCTTTTCTTTTCTTTTCTTTTCTTTTTTTTTTTTGGCTCTTTGACTCTTTGAGGGTCCACCACCCAGATTCCAAATAAATACACACAGAGGTTTATTCTTTCTTATGAATGTCTGGCCTTAGCTTGGCTTGTTTCTAGTCAGCTTTTCTTAACTAAATTATCCCGTCTACCTTTTGCCTGTGGGCTAATACATTTCTCTATTTCTGTATTTTTTTTCTTCCTTATTCTGTGTCTAGCTGTGTAGCTGACCCCTTCTTTTCTCGCTCTTTGATCTCCTCCTCCCAGATTTCTGTTGTTTTTTTTTTCCTACCTGCCAGCCCACCTGTCCTTTCTCCTGCTTTGGTTTTTGGTCATTCAACTCTTTATCAGACCAACCAGGTGTTTCAGACAGGTAAAGAAACACAGTTTTACAGAGTTTAACAGATGCTACATGAAAGAATGCAACACACATTTGCATCATTAAACAAATGTTTCCCAGCAGAAACAAATGTAACACATTTTTTAACTAATATTCTACAACATTCCAGAGCTTGGGAGGCAGAGGTAAGTGAATCATCTGTGAGTTCAAGACCAGTCTGGTCTGCAGAGTGAGTTCCAGGGCATTCAGAGGTACATGAAGACCCTGTCTCAAAAATCATCATCATCACAGTAATAATAGAAACTGGACAGTGAAAGACCTTCCTTGGACATTTTGTTATATACATAAAAAACGAAATGGGGCTGTGGTTGACTGGAGTCGGGGAAGTTTTGATTAAATTTTGCAATGAGAGTCATGTCGGCACCTTCATCTACTTAAAATGAGGAGAAAAGAGACAGAGCCAAGTCGTTAGATACACAAAAAATGATACCATATACCAGGTACTTGAATTTTCCAGATTTCTAAGTGCTTAAACTTTTTTTAAAAAAAGAATAAGCATATTTGCAAGACATTTCTATTTAAATACGCATGCGCCTCAGCTGTCCTGCAGAACAGCAGGCGTTCGATTGAACAGCAGCTCTATGACTTTGACAGGTCACATTTCTTTGGGGGAGGCTTTGGTTTCTTCTGTGAAAACCGAAGGATGCCGTGGACTTTGCAAGGTGGTCTGCGGGTCTAACTGGGGGTTCCGTGTGGAATGTGGCACTGTCCTGGCACCGGGGAGACAAAACGCCTTAGCTACAGCGGATGACAGCACGCAGGCCAGCGTGGGGTTGACAGGGTCGCCGGGCCACAAGGTGGTGTCAGCCCCACATTGACCAGCGACACTGCCTCTACAATGGCGCTGCTAAAGACAACAACAAATAAGCAAATAAAATCCAGAAACACAGTTCACGTAAAGCAGAAACATAACAAAAAACAGCTCACGGGAAACCTAATGGGCAGGAAAGCCTAAGTCGCGGGCGTGTCTCCTGCACCTGCGCAGTCGCTGCAAGTCGTCCTCTTGTTTGTCTCGGAGGCGCGGATTGGACGAGACATCTCGTGAGAAATGCAAGCTCTCGCGGGAACAGTATTCAAAAAATCCCGGCACTTATTTAGCTGTGGTTCGGCTGACTAAACAGGACGGCTTTTTTTGTGCTGAGGCGGATGTACCGACACGAATCCGGGCGCCCGGTGTTTTCTGGACAAGCCTCTGGTTGCCGCAGCCGGGACGCGTGAGCAGGAAGGTAAGGACGAGCGGCGGGAGGGGAGAACCGGGCGTCCGCCAGCGGAACGCCTGCTCTCCCGGAACCTGAGTTCTCAGGAGCCGCCTTCCGAGCCGGTGTCGTTTTCGGTCGGACCGGCTAGCTGCCCGCTCGGCTGCCGATAACTAAGGGTGCTGGGTGGTCTTCATGAATTTGGCGACCTTGAGTCTGAGATCTTCAGGACCCATTACCCCTAACACCCGAATTAACGTGCTGCAAAATGTAGCAAACGCACAATGGGTTCTCACTGTAGCATCTCATTTTGTTTTTACAATGATTCGAGTGTGCAATGGTAACATTTTGAATGTATCGGGTTAAATGTTTTCCACCGTGCTTAGTTTTGAAGATGTGGCCCCCAGAAAGTTAAAAACCCCATTTGGCTCACATGGTATTTCTGTTGATGCTCAGTCAGCGTTCATGTGTTATCTATCAGCTGTAATGCATCTAGTTAGAGGCTTTTTATTGTTCCGATAGATAAAACAAGGTGTTTACAAACCTTACTTTGATGCAGTGGGTCAGTGGTGGAAGTGGGCTTAGAACTAAGGTAGCGCATCCACAGACCTTCCCGTTACTTTACTGTCTTATGCAGGTTGTATTTT